>NC_060163.1:5308015-5351502 GCF_021292245.1 Micropterus dolomieu | reverse complement strand
TTTTTTGGTGGAACGCCAAATTTTTACAAAAACTAAGGCTAAGATAGCTGGCCTCTCTGCCTCAAGAGAGCAGAAGCACACACGCTCCTTGCCCCTCACCACTTTGCTTACATCCAGCCTCCAGTCTCCAGAAGAGTTGAGGAGCGAGCTACAGAGGTCTGATAATCTCACTTCTTTCTAACTCCATACCAGGATTGTTTTTTGTTTTTTAGTAGTCTTTAGACCCAACTGACTCTGACTCGTCACTTGAGGTTACTTGTCAGACTTCACACAGCTGCCTCTGGAGCCACAAAAGGCTTTCTACAACTACACATATGCAGTAGCTCTCCCCAATCGGTTTAGCTCCCCTTCAGACAGTATCAATTATATTAGCACTGAATCAAATGAAAAGTATTATGATATATCAAAATACTTTTTATTTCGGATGCTAGCCAATCCTCCAGAGATGGCTGTAAATGTGGTCTTTGATCTAATCTAATTTAATAATGAGGTTCTTCAGGTTCAGTGATGGAAAGCTTTTAATGTGAAGCAGCAGTAGCAGCAGCAGCAGGAAGTGCTCAGTTTGCATTACCAGTACCATGTCACAGCTTTGAGAAGGCTTTAGGGAAGCAGATCATAAAACAGTGAGCCTGAAATCTGTTAGAAGAGGAACAAACCTCCAAAACCCTGACAGTCTTGTGTTGCACACAGCTAAATAGCAAAAGGGTACTTTCTCCCGAGTTGTCTTTTTGACCAAAGCAATTCAACAAGGAAACAGCTAGCCTGGTTGTTGTTTTTAATTTTCTTAATATCATAGCAAAGAAGTCCATCCTTACAGCTCATATTATTACAATTTTCTCAACTAAATTGTTTTACCATAGTCTCATTTTGTAGTAAATTACAGCACATATCATTTTATGGATGTGGTGTAACATTTTAATCACATGTGGTTTACTACTTATCAGAGCGCTGAAAGCCTTTAATGGAACAAGGAAGATCTTTAAAAAAAAACAAAAACAAAAAGGTGTGGGGATGACAGACTCTTATGCTTTCTAGTGTACTTACAGGTTAAAGAAAATAAATTGGAGCAGGCTGTCCATCTGTTCTCCGTTACACTGAAAAGCTGTGGAATGGTATGAATAGAAGGCTGACGACAAACTGCAGGAGGACAGGAATTGCTGCTGGCCATGTTCGCATGGAAAACATTAGTGAAGTTATTCAGGGATTTGTGTTTGTCATAGTTTACTGGACACTACCGTGTTGCTTAAATGTGGATTATAGTCTAGACATTCCTATTCGTTGTGGACAAAAGGTTATGATTGAGGGGGAATTTTCTGCCGTACTTGGAAATGAAAACCACAAAAAATGTTGCAGAACACACAGGAAGTGACTGAGACTGTGCAGACTATTAGGGTAATAAATCAGACACCAGCCTGCTGCAGGATATGGATAATATGAAAGAACTACACACACAAGATTCTACAAATCTAAATTACGTGTTTGAACAGCAGGATGGCACTTTGCCAGTCTGACATCAGGTAGTTCACATACAGCAGCAGGTTTTTTGTCACATGGCTGTAAGATCCCTGCCAATGAGAGAATTTCACAACTCTCACCTCCTGACTTTCTGCTGGGTTAGCAGTCTTTCAGTTCAGGAAGTAGACACTGGATCTATGATAATATAAAATGACTCTTTGAAACTCTTTACCTGAGTATTGGTAAAACAAGAATAAATCTAAACTGAACGTTACAAAGCAAACAATGCACAATCCTTGCTAATCTAGCTGGCTGCTCCTGCTTTGCATCTTTTTAGGCTAGTATAAACAAACTGCTCCACATTTGCTTTGTACCGTTACATCATTTCTTGCAGGCTAAAATCAACATTTTGACATACTACAGGATGATAATATGGATCGCGTTAGCTGTGAAGTAATGTGGCAAACGATACATTAGTATTTTGCAACGGTTAACATTAGCAACTGGTCAGCGTTAGGTTGAAAGCCAACTCTGGGTCGTTTTTTTTTTTATATCCAAAACAAAGCTGAGGTCTCTCCATGACTCCTTTCTCATGTTGTGCTTCCGCCCGACGACGGTGCGATCCTCATTTGGCCTGACGGGCTTCATCACATTAAAGATGTTTGTTACGTGGAGTTTGTGCTGGAGTATGTGTTGTGCTGGGAGCCGGTCTTTATTGGTGTTACCGGGCTCCATTTCATTAGCTGCAGTGTTGTCGCTGTGTGTATGGCTCAGAATCACTAAGAAGAGGCTCAAGAGCACACATGCAGAAAATCCAACCCAATTTCTTCACATAGACACAAAATAGAGGCTGTTCCAAGGGAATCAAGAAAGCATGTGAGGTTACAACCCGTTCACACTTAGGCAATAAAAAGGTGATTATGTTAAAGTGATTACCTTAAAAAACTACATATAGCCCCATTTAATGGGATATTTAGAAATAAAGTCAATAATAAGTCAGATTGTTTATTCCCAGTGTGGAACGGCTCTGACCTTTCAGCCGCAGTATCACCTCTACACTACATCAGTTAAAGATAACGCCTTAACAAATGCACACCGGCTGGGAAGCATTAAAACTTTCCCACCAAATGTCCCCTGTCATCATGACCCTGACTTCTTCAATTACAACTTCTTCTTTTTCAGTTTTTATATTTCACTTCAGCTCTACTGTACAGCACTCAAACCCTAAGTAATGAAGACATAAACTATAGCAGACTTATGGAACACCTAATAGTTTCTAACACAGTGCATTCAAGGTAAACTCTGCTCCTCCTGCAACGGCTTCCCCTCAACACACAACTGTAATCCAAGCTGCTGCTGACAGACTGGCCTGTTGGTACACTGCTGCTGATAAATAAGCTTTCAATCAGTTCATGTGTGCACTACATTCCACACATTGTTCACATGTGTGTGTCCTGGGCAGAGTTCACATAATTTAGGGTGACGATAGTTTAATAATTATTACATGCTGGTATGTTTGAACCAACATTGCTTCAGCTTTGCTATTTCACCAAAAAGTCCTGAGGTCTCATTTATAAAATTGTGCATAGAATCCTCACTAAAACTGTATGTGCGCTCAAAAGCTAAAAATGGCGTATGACTTATAAAACCGTGCATACCCACAGTTGTAAGCAAGTTCCCTTTATAAATCACAATCAACTTGAAATGTGGCTCATGTGAGGGAGCTCCATGTCCAACCTTTCAAACGCCCATAGCTGCCTTTGAATGGTCAGTGAAACGCCCCTCATTAATATTAATACTTTCTGACTGCAGGAAGAAAAGGAGGCAAATTCTGACTGAAAAGCTACAAAATTATTAATTTAACACAGTGTGACACTGACGTTCCTTTTGGTGAAACTGAAGCATGTTGTTTGGTGTGTAAAAAATGCACTTTCACGCAACGCTTGTGCACCGGAGGAAAGGGGGCACCGGAGCTCCACCCCTTTTATAACTGATCTGCAGAAAGGGGCATCCTTCCTGAGTAGTGACGTCACTGGCCGGAGGGAGACACACACGCAAGATGGGATGACCTAGGTACTAATTTGGATTCCCCGTTTGAAAAGAGAGTAAACCAAATGCATTCCACCTGTGTTTAAACATTTATTTAGGCTCCACAAACAGTCCACTTACTTAACAAGGCTGCCGAAATATGACTTGTTGTAAATGACAATAATATAGTGTTATTTTAGCATAACATGTTTTTACAAGCAGCGCATCACATCCACACGCTGGCGCACAGCGTTTGGCTCGATAAGGCAACAAATGTGATAACAATAGGTTACATGAAACTATGCACTCGTATTTGCTCGACTGATGCATTGAAAACGGCATCAATTTAAATGTAATTTGTCCTCCTGTTCACCTTATTTATGAGAATAAATTGCACTGCATGCACGTATTAATTATGATTCCTGATTAAACTGTCCAACATATTTGAGGCGTTCTTTTGCAGAAACAGAACTCCGTTTGTGTTTATTATCCTAAATCTGGATCTTTTTCTGTGCGCTGCAAATGATCTTAAATTGTGTGTTATTTTTTTGCACACTTCAGGGAAAGTCAATCAAGGGGTGTTTGTTTATTCAGGAAGGCTTTACGCCTACAATACTCAGAGGTAATATTTTGATTTATTTAACACACTAGTAGGCCTGTTCATTTCAAACAGTTTCATCCTTCCGCCATGTGATTCGCCGTTTCTCATTTCTCCTCTTTATGTGCGTACACATGGTTCAGAGTTTGCGTGGAGGACCGCGCATTCTCCCGTCGAGTTTGTTTGTTTTCAGATCACAACTTGGGAAGCGACGTACGCACGTTTCCAGCCCTGTTTTGTACATACGCACCGTTTATAAATGAGACCCCTGGAGCTTTCAACAGTATCGCACAGGGTTTTCACACATATAGAGCAGGGTTCACAAACACAGACGGTATTTTTAATAAAACTATTTTAAAACATTTAACGGGTGGGAAAACATGTTTGTTTTCGTTAGCGATTATTTTTGCCGTCCAGCCAAAGTCAAACAGACAGCTCTTTCCTTCCTCTCTGGAAGTTTTGGCAGCGTCGTTCCTGGTGCACTGAGCTGATTATGATACCTCGTCACCACGTCAGCGTAATGTCCTAATGTGCACCTCCTGCACAAATGGCTAAAAAAATAGCGTTTACCATGAAGACACTGTCAGAGTTTTATCAAGAGCTGGAGGCGGGACCAAATGTGACAGAGGTGGCGCCCTCATCATTTTTAAGAGAAAGTTTGTGTGATACGATTGTAAGCCCCCCCAAAAGCTGTCACTAATGGGCCTTGTGTTGAGATTGTTTTACAAACTGCAGTTTGCAAAGTCAAGAAAGAATTTCAATTTCAGTATTTGGGACTTTCACAGTCAGATAGTCGGACAGGGAACACATCTCACACAACATGCAAAACATTTCCCACATGCCAATCACTTCTCAGCGAATCTACATGCTCCGAAATTTGCACGCATCCACAACACAGCTTGGCTCTAATGAGTGACACATTAACCCACCCTGTACAACAAATGCATCTGCACTACCAATGCACACACTCTTTCAACCTTTAACCTGACACTATTTCAAAAATTATACGCACATTTACTATCAACACTTGATGATAGGGCTGCACAACATTCTATCACAATTGCAGTCTGGATTTTCACATAGAGCAATACAGCATGAAGCAAAATGCAAAAAAAAAAAAAATCACAGAAAGGGTTTTACTGTGAAGCAGCTACATGCGTAATATACAATACAGCACAATAAAGTGATGAGTTAGTGACTGAAGGTGCTTACTGTTGGTACATCAGAACAGGAGATGTGCATATATATTATACATAATATTGTTGCTTATGGGTGAACTGTTACCATCTGGTGCGGAGCTGGTCACATTCATCAATAATCTGGTATCTGATAAGTTTAAAAAAAAATAGGATGGAATATACTTTGATTTTGTTACACAAGAACTAGTATTACTGTGTTATACTTGCAGCACAAACAATAAGAAAGTGGTACCACCATCATAACATTTACACACTGCCTGTTTTCTTCACGGTGTCAGAAACACTTATTTATTACAGCCACAGTACCATAAAAAGACCCCCCATTGTCACTTTGATACTGCCTAATCCAAATTCAGGACTTTTAACTTTTAAGTTCTTGTCTCACAATATGTGATCAAAGCTTTGTGTTAAAATCTAAGAGATCTGAATTAGATCAAAGAAGGCTTGTTTTGTATCTTGATCTTGTGATGGTGATATATACATGTGAAAAGCATCCATTTGTAGCAACAGTTATATCAGCGTATTCAAGAAAAGGTTCAAATCAAGGGCAAGTGGATAACTATGACCTGAATGACTGAGTACCTTCACAGACAGTTATATCAGCATGTTAAGATTATAGCTTGAAAACTTATATGTTTACCGACAAAGCAATGACCAATTTGAGCACTGATTTTACTAATAATAGTAAAAATGTCTGAGCTATCAGCAGGTTACGATGATGCATTTTGCAAACAATAAGATTGCAAATAAAGTTCTTGGCCAGGTCTTAACCTGACTCGCACTGAGCATGCACTGTTGAGTGCTGGGGGATTACAACTTGCCCCAGTTTGTTTGAAGTGGATGCAAAGAACAGCAACTAGTTTAGGTCACCTCAGACGGCCTTGTAAACAAGGAATATCCCTGTAATATCCAGCCAGATGAAAAATCAGCTGCACAGTCTTAACCCTTTTTGAAACAATAAAGTGCCTCGAAGCTTCTTGGAAGTGTGTACGAAAGGCTTCCCAACTTCCCTCATGTCACACAGACCTCACATCAATATCTACAACACAGACACCTCAAACATGGGGGCGACTTAACGGCATAGAAGCAAACACAGCTTCCCCCACGGCTGCACATAGCCGACAAAACCGTTAAATCGATGAGAAGAGTCTTCGTCGGGTTAGTCACACTAAATTTTACAAAACTCAAACTCTATTTGCGAGTTGTAGTATCAGGGGATTGTTGAAACATGGACATTTTCTCTAGTAACACGGAAGTGATGGCACACTGCTACTAACTCTAGTTAGTGCCCCTATTAGCAGACTCTGCCCAGAATAGGAGCTCAGAGTACCGAGGAGTGTTGGTGTTTGTGGGGCGGGGAACCCAGCAGGTAATGCTGCCAGAGAGCAGGGCCAGGAATGAGCACCAGAACCGGAGCTGGGTGAGCGAGCAACGGAAACGGGCTCAGCAGCCTACCTGTGAACACCAGCCCTGGATCTAATGCAGGCTGCGAGACCAATGGAGGCCAGTTTGAGGACAGAGAATACAGTACTAAGGTGATTTACAGCAGCTACCGGAAAACAGGCTTTAAACAAAATGCACTTTTTTACTTGTTTAATGCTCTAGCCTACATTTGCTAATCAATACTTGATAATATAGCTGGCTGCTCAACATTTTGTCACCATTGCAGTACGGACTTTCACAACAAGTATTCTACATTTCAAACTACTGCAATATCAAAATGACTAAGATTCATATAAGCTTTCCAAACTCCAAGAAATAGTCAAAAGCAATAGGGCATGAAGAAAGGAAGCACCGTAAGAGAGCCTTTACTGTGAAGCTGCTGCGGACACATGATATACAAACAAGTCTAGAGTTAGAGGCTGGGCGTGCTTTGTTGTTGCTGCTCCAGGATGTGAACATTGAACATGCTGAATATTGCTGCATATGTTCCACGCTCATTTCCAATGTTAAAGTAAAAAATTAAGCTTGTAAATTATTCAATTTTATTATGCAAAAATATTATTATATATTATTATTATTATGCACTAAAATGGCACAATAAAAAAAACAATCACAACAATTACACATTTCATATTTTCTTACCCAGCCTTTTTGTGGGGAACAGTGATTTACCACAGCAACAGTCCTACAAACAGACTTCCCCATAGTCGCAACGATGCAAATGTGTATGTTATCAGTGACCTCTCAAGGCAGGATTTACGTTGTCAAAATTAGGATGTTCAAGATAAAACAGATCAATATATGTGTGCACTTAGGAGCTCCTGTTATGTTTTACGGTTGTAGGAATTAGAGCTGCGATGATCAGTTGATTCATTGATTAGTTCACTATTCAACTATTTTGATCATCGAATAAGCCTTTTGAGTAATTTTTTAAGAAACAATGTCCAGATTATGTGATTTCAGATCCTCATGTGTGAGTATTTTCTGGTTCCTCTATGATAGTAAAATCAATGTGAAACTCACTGATATTGAAACTGAAATAGCAAGACGGCAGAACAGCTGTTGCAATGTTTGTATCCTTGTACCAAAGTATTTCCAACCGAGCATGACCCAAGTCACCTCATCACCCAGGTAGTCAAGGTGTAGTGACTGCTACTGTGGAAAACTAAGAGGTAGAAGAAACAGGATGTTTTCATAATATTCCCATTGGGATTTACTGTGTTTGTGGAACTACTGAGTAGTGACCTTATCCTACAGGACTATAGTCTGGAACTGCGGGCCTCCCCTCAGACAAAGCTTAGGAAACCACCACAACATCTTTAGTTAACTTGGTAAGTTTCGCTCAATTCCTGGATGCTTATGGGATCATGATTATAAGATTTGATCCCATAGACACTCAACATTTGAGCCAAAAAGCCTAATATTGCTGTTTGACATAACTTCTGACTGCACCAAATAGTTTTTAAAAACGGTCTGTCTTAAGGTTAGTTAGTTAGTTTCAGACTCTGATGGGGGGAAAACAGTTCCTAAAAACAACTGTATGACTGAACTATCACACATGTAGGCTATTCTATCTGATCTCCTTTTGATAACTAATGCATTAAGTAAAGTAATATTGTCTCACTTCCATTCACTGAGGCTCCCTGGGGGGAGGCCCACCTCCCACTTTGAAAACCCCTGGTCTAAAGTGTTTCCTATCTATTATTAATATTAATAATTATACGTAACGTTATACTATTAATATGTGGTGTTTTTGGTTTGTGATTTTATCACCATACAGAATTATTCCCAGTGGGACTATAGTTTCTGTAATAGGCAATCCATTAGATACTTCCTTCACTAAGGTATTTTTTATCTCTACTGCGCTTTCACTTTGATATTCCTTCTGGGACGTAGCTCCTGTATACTGACTCTGAGATAACTTTATAGACATTATCTTGACGGAGGTGCATCATAAAATGCCTAACGTTACTACAATAACATTCATTACATACAGTGTTCTTCCCAGAGGAAAGAAAAGCACCGTGTCCTTCTTTATACACTAAACGAAAGCACGTAATTCAACATGACATTAATTGGGAGCTTGTTAACACAGCAAATGCTATTAAGTGGGTTATTTATAATCAACGTTAGCTATGGCCGTTACTTGCGTTACTTATACATGGCTGCCCTTGTCAGGTAGTACGCGTAGTATGTTACACAAGGCCATTGGAGTACAGTAAACCACCGGAGCTGACACCGGCGACGGGTGACGGAAACGCAGCGAACTCACTCACCCAGAAAGGCAGCTCTGGTCCGCACAGCCGCTTCATCTCCGTCGCGGCGGGAGACCGGGAACCACCAGAGATCTCTGTATCCCCTCTACAGGTCGAGCCCTTTCTTGCCGACCAGCTTCCCTATTCCTTTCGCGTAAAAAGACGCTCGCTGGCTGTCACATGCCACACAGACAGGTATGCGTTGCGGAGGAGCCTCGGTGTGCGAGTCCACCGACCTGCGACAGGAAACGCTCCGCTCCTTCCGCTCTGCAGAGAGATGAGAAAGAAAAGTCACCGGAGGAGGCGAAGAAGTATTTCTTGCGAGGTTGTCGCGACGACAAAGGGCGGGGCGTCAGCTTCGTAGGCCCCGCCTCACTCTCGCTCCCTCTCGCTTACAAATACACATGAAAAAAAACATGACTCGGCAACAAGATCTCATACTCGTGCTTTGTTGCTGAGTCATATCGTCAGGGTCGAGTCAGGGTTGAGAGGTGAGGTGAAGTGAAGTATTCTGTTTGTTTCGCCAGCGTTTCATGTCCTCACACAGATGTCATTATAATTGTGTTTGGTTTCTCTGTAGTGTCCGAGGGTTTTGGGAGTTTCAGTGGACCCAAAGATTTCTATGGACCTGAGTACAGACTAGCTAGAGAGAGTAGATTAAGTGTACTTCTCTGTTTATTCTCTTTTCAAAATAATTGTAACTCTATTATTTGCTCAACCCCTCAGCCTGTTTTTATTTTCCATTTAACTCGTTTAACCCTGATTGTACACTGCACTGTAACTTTTATTATATTTTAATGTATACTTTTTCAATTTCCCTATGTTAACTATGTTAAACTTTTTTATCTTTCCCTGTTGCTTTTATGTTTTATGTAAAGCACTTTGAATTACCTTGTTGTTGAAATGTGCTATACAAATAAACTTGTCTTGGAAGCCCCTCCCCCCCGTGAAAATATGCACAACAAGGTGAATGTGTGTCACAGAGCTGACACGGCAAATCCATTGTGCGATTTCCTTGAACCAAATAAGGACAATAGAAAGCCAGAGTTTCAGGACACATAGGCCACACACACACACACACACACACACACACACACACACACACACACCTCAGACCCTGGAGTTTCTGCCTCTAGGCTACCTTCATACCTCTATACCTGAATACAGGCAATTGTCCTAAATATGTCATCATGACATTGTGTTCACCAGCAATTTATTATTAGCTCTTCCATAATGTTTGGGAGGTTGCGAGAGAGAGATGAAAAACTGAAAGATCTAACTTGAAGTAGAAGATGCTGAGATATTGTGACTTTTAGTCCCTAATATCGGTCAAGCTCCAGAAACACTGGATCCTACATTTCCCAAAATGTTAAATATTTTAAGTCTCAAGCCCTAGCCCCTATGGCATCACCAGGGTTATTTTTTTCCATACTTTGAAAAGCTCCTACACAGCCACAGAAGACATCATGCTGTTTTCACATGCTGAGAACTGAATTCCTCGCGTAAAATTGGAGTACCCCTTTAATTGACTAATTAACTGATTAGAGTAAATTTGTAGTATTCAGTTGGTGCCCCATTCTGTTTTTAGTAGTCAAGCATATTGTTTTTTATTATATTCCCAACAAATCTGATGTTTACATTAATCCATTTTGCTCATGGATAGGGAAGTTACTAAATAATGATGCCTGTCCGTATGGCATACATTAGATTAAGAACATACAGCAAACACGCACATGGGCTGAAGGGACCTTTCAGTTCCTTGAAAATTAGTTCCTGGGACTGCACTTGCAGATATTATACTACAGTATATATATTTTGTAGTATTATATTTGGACACATGTACTGTACATACCAAAGTATACACAAGACAAACAAATTTACAACAAACAGTTGTTGTTTTTTCACAGCAGATATTTAGACTTTTTATAGTATGAAAAAGTGTCCCACTGACAGTGAGCCAGTGTGCAAAATACCAGCACACTGAAACTGTAGCAGCCATCATACATTTTATTATTTACACCCATAGATTGTATTTAAGACTAGTCACTCTAGCCTGATTGACAGGTTGCCATAGTAATGACTTGTCAATCATAGATAATCCTGCTGTGAAGCATACTCTGATTTATGGTCTCTGTTCCTCTAAATTGGACCATAATTTACTAAAGTAACTTCATGTTGTATTGAAGAAGACATGACTAATGATTGAGACCATAAACTCATTATGAAAGCGTTTACTGAGGTAATAAATCAAGTGAGAAGTAAGGTCATGTTACAGTTACTTCTAATGGAACTGGACTTCTTTTTGCAACCAGAAGAGTCGGCCCTGCTGGCCGTTCAATAGAATGGCCAGTTTTAAGGGACATCTGCGTTCACATCAGTTCTCTGACCGGAAGCTTCCCACTTGTTTACACCTCACTTTTCCTACTGTGACATGTCAAAATGTCTTCTGAAAAACCCCCCAGATGTGGTGTAACTTTGAGTAACCTTGCCATGTAAGTATACGCTCAACCAACAAATGGAGATATGACTGACATACTGTAGGCCTACTCATGAGCCAGACAACAGAACACCAGTGACTCACCCAGCAGGGGAGCTCTGGTCTGTACAGCTGCACCTTCTCTCCTGGGAATAAATGTGGAGCAGTTGATATACACCCAGCAAGGCACCATGGGACTGCACGTTATCTAAGACCTGCTTGTTGGGCCTGATTATGTTTATATGAGAGAGTAAAGCAGTTTAGAGTCACTAAACTCAAGACGGTGCAGGTTGTGTGCTCGTCACCCTGTGTGGAAAACGGTTTGACACTGTGAGCGTATGACCAGCTCGGCAGCACTAATGTGCAATTTTCACACTGTTTCAGCTGGCTCCTGTAATAAATCTTGGGGATTTGCTTCCTGGGCCAAAGATAATCCACAAGGAAGGAAGATACCTCAGCAGTTACAACATGCATTTCCAGCCACATATGAGTCAAGGAATGTTTCCCTCTAAATCACAGATTTTATGAATAATTATTATAATTTTCTATGCACCTCAAAACCATAACAGCTAATATACTATCTATCTCACCATGACCTTAGACCTCATTTCGCCAAAATTTTATAACCCACCGAGGATACAATGAATCACACTCTTGTATCAGATCACTTACAGGCAAACCAGGAAAAGTATTTATAAGTAAAAACAGAACTGTGGCTGCAGAAAGTCCTCGGCTTGCTTAATTTCATTTCACATCAGCATTTATTAAAAAAAAGGCTTGCAGGAAGCCCCAGGTCGGGGTAACTGTAAGAAATCAGAGGCCAGACTCTCTCTTGTTTTGTGTTTCTTTTTACAATGAGATGCATGTCTCTGTTCAGAGGCACTGGCTTTTGGTAGCCCTGTGGTTACTGGCTCTTTCTAAAAAGTTAGGATGGGTCAAATGCAGAGGGCAGGTGTCCCCCCAAGGATCAAACTAGATTGAACCTTGATTGCAGTAGTTATTTCAACTTTTCCTCATCAGGGATTGCAGACGACGCTCAGAGAAAACCATGAACCATGCTCTGGAGTAGAATTTAGCCCTTTGAATGTCTTTCAGGAAGGATTGTCAAAGTGGGTTTGCTGTTATCCCTTTATTTGAACTTTATTTTCCCTTTAGTGCATCACGCTCCTTTCTCTGACGGCAGGATTTTCACCCAGCCTTATGGAGTCGTTTGACACAGCTAGCACTTAGGTCTTCAGATGTGGTTGAGTGAAAGCATGCTAGAAACTAGATAATTTTGAGCCCACTGTCAAGTGTGAAAAGCCCTTTTAAATCCTAGTGCGTTACAGGTACACTGGTGAAAGCACAATATGATACACCCTTACCGTGCAACTCCAAAATATGCATCTGTTTTTAAATGAAGTCTCTTTTTAATGATTATCTAAAACACATTATAGAGGATGCACACTAAGAGCTATTGAAGCCTTCTGTTTCAGCTGTACTTGTGTGCCCTTAGAATTGAAAAATATTATATCTGCCTGAGATAAAGAGTTCTGAGATACTGAGTTTTAAAGTTCTCAGTAATCTTTGAGTTGTGGTGGCGGTTTATGTGATCCATCAGTTTTGACAAAAACATCAGATATAGCTTCAAATACCAAGGTCTCGCAGAGCACTGCTACAGAGAATTGTTTTTGGTTTGTAATGCAAAATAACTGATGTGTTTAGTCTGCTGTTATTGGGGAGAAAGCAGTGGAGAGAGGGAACCTAGTGTTTAGGAAAGACATTTTTAGAGTTGTTCTGTTTAG
Source organism: Micropterus dolomieu (assembly GCF_021292245.1). Taxonomy (NCBI): domain Eukaryota; kingdom Metazoa; phylum Chordata; class Actinopteri; order Centrarchiformes; family Centrarchidae; genus Micropterus; species Micropterus dolomieu. The sequence continues at coordinate 5,338,264 of NC_060163.1, read as the reverse complement.
CTAACCTAGGCTACACTGACTTCAATTTTCCTCCGGCATTCCTACTCTATGGGCTGTAAAGGTTTAGTCTCCAGCCCTCCTGCTACAGGTGTTACTCCCTTCCAACAGGGGATTTGATTACCAGACGTTAAGCCCTTCTGTTCTCTCCCTATGTTCCAAGAAGAGCTGACCTTGGCCCATAGGAAGACGCTTCTGTGTCCATGATTAGTCGGATATCCTCTCTGATGCAGTGCAGGTAAATGAAGGCACCTGGCAGAGGACCTGCAGAGTGTGAACCTACCATGACATGTGAGGGAAGCCCTCTGTTGTATTTACACTGCAGGAGCTGTCACAAGTCCTCAGGTATCAGCAGTGTCATGCTATACAAGTAAAGCCTATATAGAGCAGCTCCTCCCAAGGACCTGTAAGTCCATTTATCTCTCCATTCAGGCCAGGAGGGATTTCCCTCTGGCTCTCTGGTTGATGTTTGATTTATACAGGATACCCAAAGCTGCATTTATATACAACATAAGTTGTGTTACAAAAAAAAGTATGATTTGAAGTTATAAGTCAACAAAACCCTGGGAAAACTTGAGGAAGATACAAAACACTGCCTTTGTAAGTAGGACATAATGAATATTGTTGCTACTCTATTAATACTGCGATTGATTACTATCCCAAATTTTCATTGATGTTCCTGTAAACAATGACAGCATGTAAACAGATCATCTCCTGTGAACTGGTAACCTGGTAATGGTGTTTCCAGAGCTGAGCACACCATCTAGTGGTCAACTGGGAATAACTGTGACAGACATGCAGATGGCATTAGGATCATGATTGTGTTTTTTTATTGTCATAAACACTCAAATAAGTTTTAGTAGTAAGCAGCAGCCGTGCAAGTTATCAAGGTTAACATTGGTAAGCCTGGTAGCAGCAGGTGTATCGTAATACAGGGATTTGGATAAAAAAGATTGGTATTACCTAAGTAAGTATAATAAAAAAGGACTCCACTAAAGTCCTCAACAACCAACTTTATTCATCAAATTCAGTTTACTAGTCAGTTCATTCTTGAGAGAACTCTTGTAGAATTTGATGGACACTGGCATTTACCAGGCAGGGAAGGTTTAACAAAAGTTGCTGTTGTTTGCATAATGGGAAATGTAGGATTCAGTGTTTTGGCCTATATTAGGGAATAAAGGTCAGGATCCATTTTAAATTTGACCTTCAAATTTTTCTATGTCTCTTGTCAGTCCACCTTTTACAGGCCAGCAGTAAAATGTCCCTTACATTTCAACACTAACAGTAGGCTACTTCCTCTGAAAGAAAATTTTACTGTAGTGTAGTTTATATTAACAGTTTATTGTATATTTGTGAAACCTTTCTTAAATTCCTGTTTATGCAGGCACCAATTAAATGGAAGGAAAAGTCCCACTCACCTGAAAAAACGTACTTCGTTACTCACTTCTGGTATTAACATTATAGTATTTGTAGCCTAATAGTAGATTGCAGTGGCGTTTTATAGTAATGATGTTAGGTTATAGAGGAGCTGTAATGTTGCAGCTTTGTTAGTAGTATTGCAAGGAGCAATAAAAATGGTCTACACACGGTGAAGTAGGCCGTATGTGACCACATAGCTCCGTTGTGATGCGCAGCCAGAAGATGGGGTCATGAACGCAGCAATGTTCGGTCCGTTAGTTCATTCAGCTCATGGTGCGCAGGACAACCGTTTTTTCTACCGTGATCTGATATGCAACTGAGTTGACTAGAGCTATACAAACTCTACCCAAAATTATTCCTCAACAACAGCAGCACACTCGAAATATTAAATTACAGGGTATACAATTCAAATGAAAATCTTCGATTGTGAGGATTTTATTTTGAAAGTTTTAGTAGGCCTATGGGGTGGGCGGGTGTGTGCACTTGGCATCTCCAAGCGTTTGCGCTGTAGACGCACATCTGGAGAGCGTGTTCCCTCTGAATTTGAAACAAGCTGCCTCCTCCTCCAGCACGCGGACTAAATAGACAGTGTTCAGGTGAGTCCACTTACCGACCGGTTATCAGTCATATTTCAGTCATCGGATGTGTCAGCGTTCCAGAAACAGCGTGAAGTAACCTAACCCATCGCCGTTGGATTGAACAGCCCGGTCCCGGCAGTTCCAACAGCTGGATGAAGGCTGGAAACATCTGCAACGTCTGTTCCGTAGTGCGTAAAATGAAGCAGCAGCAGAATGGCTTTGCGCCGCTTGTCCAGGGTGAAACATCCTGAGAATGAAGTAAATCAGTCTGTATGCATCACAGGCTGGTGGGACGGGACAGTAGATAGGAAGCCTCTGTCTTGATTTCGAATTGCAAACTCGAGCAGGATTACCCGAGAAGATTGAAACAGGAATGAATAACATGCATTTTTCTTCTGAGGATTTGGGTTCTCTCCCTCCAAGACCACCGACTTTACCTGCAGCTGCTCCAAAGAGACGCTTTGTCAAGCTGGGAAGGAAGACAAGTGATGGCTCTCAGCAGTGAGTATGAATGACTGGTTGAACAAAAGCATGTTTTACACTGTGTACAAATGAATTCTCTGAGAGTTGTGATGGCTGTAGTCTTTTTTGTCACTTTCTTCGTTTATAGAGAATGTGTTAGTCTTCTTATGCTCTCAAAATGAACTGAGAAATACATATTCTCATTTATTTTGAAGTTAAGTGGGAGACTTGTGCTTTAATTTGTTAAAAATGAAGCTTAGGTTACATACAATGATTTGATGGAATACAGAGGAAAGGAAAAAATCTAAACACTAAACTCCTTAAAGTAGCTACATTTGAAACTGTGTATAGCTATTTGAATAATGCATTTGTTTTTCAACTATAAAACACCATGAAGTACTTCCAGTAAGCTGTGTGATGTATTAACACTACTAAGCCATGGACAATCTGCTCACGTGCCATGGTATTCCATCACCGCACTTTCTGTCGCTCCACCACAGACTTCAACCAGTTTTCACTAATATTATTAGTCAGAAATATTTTTCATCCAAGTGGTGGCGTAACTGCAGAGAACCTTTGAACCACAGTGATAAGAAGCTTACAGGCTTTGTCAGAGGTAAAACAACACTTCATTATTTCATTAATGTACTGAGGGAGCTGATGGAGGCATGGTGAAGGAGACTGGACGGCATTGTGCTGGTGACAGACGCGTATGTATCATAGTGCATTGTAGCATGGTGATAGAATTTTGTGAAATCCTTAAATATTATCTAAATGCATGCATTTTCTCCACATTTTCTGCTACTCATGCTTATTTCCTACTAAATATTTCCTTTTTTCTTGTCACCATTATATTTTCTCTACTGTACTGTCATTCACTTTACTTTATCCTTTGCTCTTTTGTAGTTCTTGATTCTGTTCTTCTGTCTTCTGTTTTTTTCCTCTTTTACACAATTAACCTCCTTACTTTCTCTCCTTTTTGAGCCATATATCTCTCCTTCCCCCATCCCTCCTTTAACGTGATGGTGAGAAACTCTGTTGGTCACTATTGGGAACCCTCCTACCTCTCCGACTGCCCTTCACTGTCTTGCTCAAGGTCACTTCTTCAGGATGGGTTTGGATTATGGACTTTCCTCAAGGACCCATTTTTATTCTCTGTTCATCAGATCAGCCTCATCCACTGGCAGTTCATCCACCGGCAGATCAGCCGAGGGTGTGGCCGTCAGGCACCCCAGCAAGAGCCGCATCCGCCGCCATACCAACCGCCTCTCAGGTGTCTTCCTCCGCGGCCCCGCTTCCAACTCAGGCTCCATGGCGCTGACAGCAGGCATCAGATCCTCACTGTCCGTCCAAGCCAGGAAGGGAAGCAGTACGTCACAATGTCTCTACATTTCCCCCTGCATGTTTGTCCTGGGAATTTGTTGTCATTGGAGGAAATCGATCTAAGGTTGCTGGAGCTACGTGTAGAAGTGTAAAATTCATAAATTATTTAGTCACGCTGTGTTGTATAATGTCTTCTGTAGCTCTGGAAGAGCTGTCTAAAGTCTGAGACAGTAACCCCGATCATGTCATCAGGGTTATCTCCACATGGACGTAGAGACTAAAAATTTATAACAAAAAGTCTACACAACAGCTTGAACAACATGGTGTTTTAACATGCAGGGAGGGTCTAACAAAAAGATGCTTATAGATTGCATTATGGGAAACGTAGGATCCAGCTTTTCTGGAGCTTCAACTATCCTATCCTTAAAAGCAAGGATATCTCAGCCTGTGCTTGATTATCAGCTTTATGAAAGTGTGTGTGTATGTTCCAATTGTATAACTGTGCAGTAATTCTAACCATTATTTTACTATTTCGTACATTTTCATGGGAACATGGGAACAAAAAGAATTAAATTTAAAAAGGTTTTAAATGTGGTTTTAAATTACAGTAATAATGGAAATGCAGAACTTGTTCAACTGCTATCCATCAGCGAACCTATTCTATCATTTCCTTCACTGCGAGTTTTAGTGTATATGTTATGTAAGTAGCTTTGTTGTACATTGATTGTCTTTCCTACTGGCCTTGTGGTAAATGTATGGCTGCCATCAGTGCTAATGAACCACAACTGAGAGCCAGCATCAAAACTTCTTTCCTTTGTTGTCATGCAGTGATCTCTGTAGATGCTTTAAATGCGGACGACCCATCTGAGCTGTCCAATCAGATAACCGCTCCAGGAATCCTGAAGATCTTTGGAAATGAAATCTGTGAGGGAGCTCACTATAAGAGCGTCCTGGCGACCACACACTCTAGTGCAAAAGAACTAGTCAAAGAGGCCCTTGAACGGTAAGGCCATGTGTTATCTGTGCATGTATGTGTGCATCTGCCTGCCACATGTGTCTGCTTTGTGTGTCTACGCAGGGTGAGTTACATCATGTCCATCCACATGCTTCCTCTGCTGTAATATACCTTTGTGCTAAATCATTTGTATATAAAGCAGTCAGAACAGTCCTTGATGTGCGAAACGTTGGCGGTTGAAAGGCAGGCGTGTTCATGTTGTTGGTATTAGTATATTTCCAAAGAACAAAGTCAACTTGACCCGCTGTTCTGTTTATTATAATTGCAGTACAGTGCACACAGTGTTTAAGTGTGCCAAGAAGTTCATTTAGTTGATCTGAAAAGGTCTAGAGCAAACCACAGACTTGTGTGAAAGACAGCCAGTGTTGGCCAGGGAGCTGAGGCGGCCTCTCCGTAGAGGGAATGTCCGTCAGTCTTTGCTTATGTTTCAGCCAAAAACATAATGGAATGATTAATAGAAGTGGTATTCAGCTTGTAGAGGAAAGAGTAAATCATTTTTCTTTTCCCTCAGTGAAAATTTACACTGTAACAGTGACATTTTGCTATATCATTACCAGATCTCTTATTTAGTAATGGGTCAGCAAATACATTAATCACATGGCAACATTATGATACTTGATAAGTTCATGTACTGTATGCAGGTTTAATGGAATATCCATGATAAGGTGTTGCTTTGATTAGGAAACAACCCTCTGCGAGTCAGCAGATCTAAGTGTTTTATATCAAAGATGCTCTAACCTATATTTTTGGAAACCCACAGATTATCACCCGATTGCGCATTTCCCCTTACTTCTATGAAATGTTTTAGCCTTGTTGAGTTGTGGCGTGCATTGCAGTCCACCAGAGTGTCTTTTCAGGTACTTAAAGTTGGAGTCAGCAAAGTCTAACATTTTAACATTTTAACATTTTACACATAGGTGCCTTAAAGTTCCCATGAAACAGAAAGTAGAGTGCTGCTTTATTTTAAAAATTAAAAATCCCCTGTGCTCCGAGCTCCCGGTCCAGGCAGAGTCATCTAAAATGACCACTAGCTGCACGGCTAATTGAGCTAACTAGATAATGGCAGCTACTGTTAGCAGCAGTTAGATGTTACTTTAGCTCCAATGAAAAGCTATCTGTCCATCAGGAAATTCCGTAGATCACAGAGAGTTGAGGCAGAGCAGCCGTAGGACATTAGAGGGAAAACCAGAAAATATTTTCTTCATAAAATATGGTCCCCTTTCACCCAAAACAGTGAATAAAATTGCGTTTCTGTGCAAGTGATAAAGCTAATGTTTTTGTACAGTAATCAGTGAGGCCCAGCCAGAGCGCAGGAACACTCTGCTCCGGCCGAGTCATAAAAATTGAGAAAGCTTTTCATTGGATGCTTTATTACAGTAATACACGCCACACTAAAATACAAGTAACCTACAAAACAACTTTTTTTGTCATTGCTGCTCCACATACTGGCTAATAGGAGATGTATAGCACAAGACAAGACAAACTTAGATTGATTTGGATTTCATGGAGACTTTAAGTAGACCAGACACTGCAATAAATTGTGATTTACAATGCAAGAAACTAGAAGTTTCCATAAGTACACTCATGCTTTTGGAGCTCTAAATTCATTTTGTCCCGTTTATCATTATGATGATTATATTACACCTGACTATGTCTTCAAGGTATGGCCTGGGCAAGGAGGAGGCGGAGTCCTACGTCCTCTGTGACACCATTGGCTCCATTGGCAACCATCAGTGGAGAACAGAGGGATTCAGAGTCGTGGGCAACAATGAGAAGCCCCTCCTCCTGCAGTCACTATGGAAACCCAGAGAAGGCCTGGCGAGACGTTTCGAAATCCAGAGGAGAAGCTCTGTGGAGGAGAAGACGTCCAAAGACAAAGACACCATTACTGCTGGTACAGTGTCTGACTGTAGCCTTAGGGTGCTTTAGGGACATATCATTCAATATACCACATCCTAGTTTATGGTGTCTGCATGTCCGGGAATAAAAGTTTTTGCCATTTAATAAAGTATTGTCAGTATTAAATCCAGTTTTAGAGTTCTCACAGTAAAAATGTGGTTTGTTGGCATGCTGTTTTTCCAATGAAAATCAGCCAAGCCACACAAACCAAACTATATTTTAATAGGTCTACAATTTCTTTCTTTTCTATTTCTGTTACAAACTTGGACTATTTCATTCTTAAAAGAAACTTTAAATTTCATGAACATCGCAGACACCCTGTGATTGTATTGATTTTGTTCCACTGACACACCCTTTCTTTAACACTGTTTTAACATAATGCTGTAAAAGATTTACACAGCAAAATATCTTAACATCCACTGATATTAACAAAATATGACGCAGAACTTTCCGTCGATGCAGGAGACAAACACTTTATGGCAGTGTGAATGTGCAGGGTGGACCCCTTTCTGTCATTTCTACTGGTTGTGGTTGACACAGCTGTGGTAAGAGTGTGTCCTGTTTTGTGTTTTGCTTTTATGAATGGCACAGCTTGTGATAGCTTCTATCAGTGTCAGCTTGAGGATGCCTGCTCCGTGGGTGAACTTGTATTTTATTTCCATGAGCTCTGGCTTTCTTTCCACCGAGGTCTGTTTCCTGTATGGGGCTTCTCCATGTTGACTCTGGCATAAAAACACAATGTACAAATGACCGAACACACGCAGGCTTACGCACACCTCACCATGCCTCAGGAAAAAAACGGGTGTTGCCCTATCACAATATTCCATTACACCTTAGCTTAACATGTTTATGTAGCAGCTCAATTTGCACACATTTGAACCACAGTATTCACTCTAATTCCCAACAGTTTTGTTTGTTAGGTATCAACGCCCAGGCTAGAAAGCTGCAGAAGAGCCGCTCCAGAGTGACCTCCACCCTCATTGAGAAGACCATGGGGCGAAGCCACAAACTGTGGAGGAGCAAAAGTGAGATGGACCTCTTAGATTCTGATACAGAGACGCAGGACGCAGATCATGAGAAACGTCAGAAGGATCGAAGCGAGAGCCTGAATCAAACTTCAGTGCAGAGTTACGAGCGCCCAAAATCAAGCCCAGAACAGAATCACATTCACAGCCTCACAAATCCCTCCAAGGGGGGCGGTGGGTCGCAGGCCAAAACAGAGACCCTCTGTCATTCGAGGCTGAGAGGCGAGAGGGAAGGAGAAGAGTCAGAGAGGGAGGAGACGGAGAGCAGCGACGATAACACCACACAGTACTCCATTCACCCTCCTCACGACTGTCCATACCTGCTGTTGCTGCAGGGCTGCAGCCTCACACAGGTATCTCATTCAGACACTCCACAATACAGTTGCTAAGTAGAAGGAGATATTTTGGCGTCCCTGGTTTTGGAAGTAAAAAGTCCAACTGATATTTCCCAAAGACAATGCTACATGATTGTGATGATTACAGTTGAAGCTCCTCTGCGGCTTGGATCAGCATGAAACTCACAGATAAATCAGTTAGATTAAGATGTACATTAGAAAACAGCTGGGTCTTTGATAAAAAGTTACAAGAACAGCAAGTCTGTTTACATACAAACCTCAAAAGCTCGTGGAAGCTAAAGTTAACAGTGTGGAGAAAACTCCCCATTTAAATTCTGGGTGAGTGAATTCAGCTACTCAAATAAAAAACATTGCTCTGTTGGTATTAAACCCGGACCACCGTGCCAAATTTAGAGACAAAACATGACTTCTCTAAGACAAAGCTGAAATAAATTACCTGTTGGCCAAAACATAGACGTATATGATCGTTATCTTTATCTGGAAGAGTCCTGTGTTTCTCAGTTAAGGATATCATTAATCTATCATCAGAGTTTAACATTAGCAGCTCTGTCCTGCTGTAAACTAAAATAAATCAGAGGGAGACAGCTTTTATCTCAATTCATGGATTCAACATTAGCTTTATTTGCTAGATAGCTAGTCAGCATTTTTCACCCACCAAAATCACAGTCCTGGGCTAGAAGTGATAAGCTGCTTTTGTCTACCTCTGTCTGAAATAAAGGACCTATTGTTTCAAATATTACTAAGAATTTTGACAGTAAATCTGCTCTTGTTATCATAATAAATTACATAAGCTTACATGCATAGTTACAGTAGCTAAGGGAAGCAGGGCACACTGTCAATTCTACCTCTCTACCACCTGTCACACAAATTACTCACATGCTTGCAGGCTGATTTTGGCATATTTACAAAATGTTTACATGTGCATTGTATTACATTCAAACCACTGCTTTATGTCCTTTACTCACTGTGAAATACTTCAGAGCTGCAGCTCTAACAGCATGTTTTCTCAGTATGAAAAGAGAGACAGAGGAGAGAATCATTATGTGAAAGGTCAGGGAACTGTACATAGAAAAAATTTATGTCAAAACACTGATCAGGAAACAGAAAAAGACAACCCTGGCACTGCTTCCTGGCTGATTATATGCGGTTTTACTGGTTCTTTCTCGCACACTGCTGTGATTTTGACTGCGTCACAGTTGTTTTCCCAAAAGATCCTTCGTAAGAAAATAATCACCTAACATGAGAAATACTGGGCTTAGGGAGTTTATCTGTGAATTAATTTAGCTGGTTAAATCTGTCCCGCTGGAATAGACAGACATCACAAGGGGAATGTCAAACATAATAATCCCTGCATAAAACATTGTTTGCCTAATCAGGCTTGGATCAAGATTATAATTCTAATGCCTCCACATGATCAGACTGCTTTCACTGAGAGAGACTGTTGTATCGTAGCTGGTAGTAGAAGTAATAAACATGTACCATATTAAATCGAATTTCCTACGCTGTCACTGATTGTATTAAAATAACTATTCAGCCTCAATTCATTTATACATTTGCTGTTCCTATTGAGCAGAACTGTCCATGTGTTTCAAGATGAAAATGCACAGGTCACATTAAGTAATCCATCAACTCATTGGTTAATTTGCAGTGATGGCAGAAGTACTTGAATCATACCACATATCATACCATACCACAATTTACAACAATATTCCATTACAAGTAAATATCCTGCATTTCATTAATATGTACGTAAGTTAATATATAAGAATCATAACCAGCATTTACTCATTATACAGGTTTGCAGCTTTTACAATGTCCATTATTACATAATCTATATTATATTATTACATTAGTATTACTGATCCATCAAAGTTTAAGCAGCATTTCAGCAGGTTGAGGAGGAGTTAATTTTTACTTTTATTAAATACAATTCGGTAATCAAATCTATAATAATGCATGTTATTTAATAACTGATAGTAGCATATACATTTTAAGTAACATGTTTAATTACATTATTCAAGAAAATGAACTTTGATTTCATTTGGAATATAAGAGAAACAGAAAACAGGTGAGCTGGTTAGTTTGTAGAAGCATGGTTGAAAAACTAAAGAAAAGAATATCACAACCGGAACACATCAACATACTGGACACAATGAGTTTGAGACAAAGTCAAAAGAGTGGAAAACATCGACTCAATTGTTGCTCATTTATATTTTTTCTCTGCACCCAGGACTTTGTCATCTATCTACTAGCTGGGCCAAACATTATCTTTGGTCAGCAAAGTGATCAAGAAGACGGGTCAAAGCCTGACATCTTTCTCTTTGCCGCTGACATCCTTCCGAGACACTGCTATTTCCGTCGCAATAGTGTTGGCAGCCCCACTATGCTCTGTCCTTGTCAGGACGCCGTGGTCACGAGGAATGGTGAAGTTCTGAGAAAAGAAGTGCAGCTCAACCCTGGTGATGTCATTGGACTGGGACAGCGCTACCTCTTTCTTTTCAAGGATCCCTTAGCTTTATCCCACAAGGTAAGCGTGAGATACAGGAGAGACAGGAAAGTGAGAGCACATATGCAAAGTATGCGCTGTAGTTTTTTCTATCTGGTAAGATTTTCCTCAAAGTCCTTTAGTGAGAACATATAATCATACTTTATGATTCTCATTTCTTTCTTGGATATGAAGGAAGTGAACAGCGCTGCTCCTGAGCCCAGTGTGACTGCTGTCCCCTGGATGCTGGGTCACACCACTTCTGCCACTACAACAAGCCATACTAGAGAAATGATCATCTGCAACACCTGCATCACAACCTGCACTGAGCTGCAGAGCTCCAGCAGTGAACAGTCGCTGAGCAGAGGCCTTCCCTTTTTAAACTCACCTGAAGGCCGCAGTCTGACTCTGAAATATGCGAGCGAGGATGAAGATCGCGTTGTCAAGGAAATAGTTGCTATGGGAGGCAGCAGCGTCAAAGACAGACCACCACTGACTGTTGCATTTTTGCTGTGTCTGTGTGTTCAGTATTCGGCCTCATGTCTTCATACCTCAGACCTGCGCAGGCTGCTGTTGCGCATTGCAAGTGGAGTTCAGAGTGCCATGTGGGTGAGTTGTGGTGAGGAAAAGAGACATGCTAGTCTTTTAGGAGGTCCTTTTCACACACCAGCATTTGAAAGGGTGACATGTTACTTATTGTCCCTTTAGCAACAGAGGTAACAAGCTTGCTAACGGATAGCTAGGTTTGCTAGTAACTGACAGTTGACAGGTTCACCCTGAGAGGCAATAGCTGTGTTTCCACCACAGGAACTTTGCCCAGGGACTATGAACCTTTGGAGGAACCAGGCACATTACTTTACCCCACTCAAAAGATACTGCTTGGGTGTAGTACTGTCCAAATGTACAGGTTTGGGGGTGGGGCTTGCTGCACCGAACATTTGTTATTGGTCAAGTATTCAAGCCACCGTTCTTAAAAGTTTGCAGCCACAAACCTGTGTGTTTTTTGTTAATTGTGCTTTGACACATCGACATGGAGTTACAGCACAAGAAAGAACACAACCTCTTATACAGTCAATGCACACGACAGAGGAACCAACAACAAAGTCCAGGCCTTACGGAGCCTTTATGCTGAGGATCAAGGAATTGGAAACAGCGACCCGCAATAATAAGGTGTACATGCTAAAATTTCCTGAAAGTTAAAGGTTCAGTGTGTAATATTTCTGAGGATCTATTGACTGAAATGCAATATAAGATCCATAACTATGCTTTCAGTGGTGTATAAAGACCTTATATAATATTAAATTCCAGGCAGAGGACATTTAGGAGAATCATGTTTTCTGACGGCTATTTCAGAGGTGTGTCAAGCAGGCAACAGAATCTTTTAATGTTGTTCAGAATTTTTCAAAGTACAAGCACAGTTCAACTCCAAATACTGCGTTACAGTAAACAAGCTTCTTGTGCTTTTATTTTGAAGGCAAAACCACTAACGAGGAAGTGATTGTGAGTAACTGTTGCTGTCATGACTGAGATCTATTTCGGTACCCCTATCAAAGTATTTAATTATTTTTATTTCTTGCCGCTATCAAAGCACCATAATCTGGCAGCGGGCCAGATATTATTGTTGGCGGGCAGTTTTGGCGATGGTTCATTATCACAGAGAGAATTAATGTGTTTCCCTTATCAATGTTTGTAGAAACTTTATCTAATGTGTGGTTTATAATGGACTGTGGTGCAGGAACAGTGACAGTGTTTCACTGTCTTGGCTCACATTTTCCATGTTATCTGTCAGTGGCCAAGTCGCAATAACATATGATTTTACTAAATAATTAAGTAAATATAATTTCTTAATAAATATACCTAAAGAAACCTCATTTCTTGAAGGGCCACTCTCTGCTGTCTCAGAAGAGACACCTTTTGTGCTGTGTCAGCCACCGTAGCTGTCCTACGCTCTTTGAAAGGGTAGGGGGCAGTGGTAGACTCGAAGGTTGGTTGCAATTCACAACCCTCACCACTAGATGCCACTAAATCTTACACACCGAACCTTTAATCAAGCAGAACGTCTGTCACCAGGCTTGCAGAACCACATATTTTGCAAAGAAGCACAGATTTTTGCTGTGCCACTTTCTAATGTGACCAGGCCTACAAGGGCTAAGGGCTACAAGGCCAGCATTTGTACCTAATCTTCAAGTTAGGCCTAATCTGTCTTGTGGAAGGGCTCTAAAACCTTTACTATTTCAGTTTATATATTGCTTACATGGTGCACATTATTAAAGGAATTTGTGTTTAATCACCACAAATTAACTAAAACACAGCAAACCTGGGGCAAGACAGTATCTCTGAGGTTCTGGGGGAAAATATACAATGAATCTGCCATTTGTAGTTTGCTGTGTGCAGTTCATCTAATGGTTACTCAAAGGCAATACCATACATACACAATACCACAGTAAAAAGCTCTTTAAATTCCATTTGAAACTGCAGCCTTGAGACGTTTCTATCATCTGTTTCAAAGTTGTAAGCCAGTAAGTTAGTAAAGCCACTGAGGATTTTAGGCTGCCAGGTCCGTTAAAACTCACTATATAGACTTATGATTTTTACTTAGAATGGACCTTTTTGTAGTTTATTCTTTCTTCTAAACATCTATAATTTTGTAAAAACGAAGGTTGTTACTATAATATTGCCACAACATTTTGATGCACTCACTGCAAAGCCTATTTTTGTCATGCAGGAGCACACTAAGGACCTAGCTGCAGTTCAGCCTGAAGAGTAAGCACATTATACTTTTATTCTTCAGCAATCAGTTGTATTACAGTTCACAGACTACACTGAAGAGCTCGTCTTCTGTATTGCAGCCTCAGTGGTGAAGGCTCAAACTCAAAGGACCCCAAGGCTCTCAGTCTGCACGAGGTGATCTCAGGACTGTGCCCCCTGGTGGTATGGATGTCCAACTGTCTGGAGCTGCTACAGTTTATCCAGTATCAGTTGCCTCTTATTTTGGAGTGGAGAACCCGAAAAGAACAGGGGAAGGAAGACGAAGACGAAAGAGAAGAAGGGGAGAACAAGGAGGTGGAGAACTTGGGTTAGTCACCTGTTGAGCTTTGAATTTGATCATGCGACCATACGTAGGATCAAAGCTGCACTAAGTTTTAAGATTTTTAAATATTACCTGTTCTATCAGCTCAAATCATCACCATGATAACACAGATTTGCTTTTCCTGCTCAAAGTAATTTGTGATCTGGGGATCCCTACAGCATAACTACACCTGTATCATTTATAGATATATGCGTCCTATTGGAGTTACGTCTGTCCTGTGTCCGTTCAGCCAGTGAGGAGACGATGGCTGTCCTGGAGGAGGTCATCATGCTCGCCTTCCAGCAGTGTGTGTACTACATCACCAAGGTGAGAGGATGATCAAGCACACAGCTATAGCACACACAGGATTTACATTGACATACTGTACTTTATATCCTTAATAGCCCATCAAGCCACACTTTTGTGGCAAAGACAAGTAATATATAAATTAGTTCTCCACTGTCTTGCATGGGAAGCTAAACATCTGAACATCTACCTCACCTTCGTCAGCCAGGCTTGTGTAAGGGCTCCATCTGTTCCTCTCCTCTCCCAGATGATTATGATGTGTAGGCTAAGAAAATAATCAGAGACGGGTTGAGAATAAAGAGCCCAGTTAGCCACTCTGACAGGTTTCTAATAGACCGACCAGCCACACTGCTAGACCACACTGGGGCATTATGACATGGGAGAGAGACAGGACACCAAGGGCCTTTGTGTGTGTGTATGTTGGGGGAGGATGAAGGAGATCTCTCAAGTGCTGCCAAGGAAGCTTTACATTGCAACCTATAATCTTTCAAATGAAGCGTAAGGCATGTTTTACTTTAAAGGTATAATTTGTATCATTTTTGCATTAAAATGTCTGAAAACGACTAGACCGTTTGTAATCTATAATTTTATTCAAGGTAGCGGGGCATTTCATTTGGTTGTCTGTCACTGCCATCGCTACCCCCTCTAGTTGCTATCACTTCCAGGAAAACACGGGATATGTCAGAAAGTGAGGAAGGAATCGGTGAACATGACTAAATGCAACGTAAATTAAACTTGTATTCGTTACCGCGTCTATGAACATGATCATGTCAGATAGATTTTCAACCGCAATGGTGGAGATCAACAACTCCCCACCCCCCACCACAACTGGTCGAGGCAGATGGCCGCCCCTCTGAGTCTAAGTTCTGCTCGAGGTTTCTACCTGTTAAAAAGGAGTTTTTCCTTGCCACTGTCACCAAGTGCTTGCTCATGGTGGAAATTGTTGGATCTCTGTAAATAAAAGCTGCAAAAGGGAAGATGTACTTTAGATTAAATGCAGTGCGAGACTGGTCGCTCCCACTGTTAAACCCAGAGAAAGATCACTCGACTCTGCAGTCCCCTTGTTTTGGTTTTAGTAGTGGAGTTTTGAGCTGCTAATGAGAGATTTCTCTCAGCACTTGTTGGAGGCAAGAGAAAGCTAAAAGGAGAGACAATATTGGACTTTTGTTGGGTGGCCAAAAACAAGACTCCAAAAAATGCTAATGTTGCTAACATCTGCTTGAAGTGTGATTAGGCAGTTGATTGCTAAGATGTTAGCTGTAACAACTATTATGTCAAAATGGCTGTACTTGTGGAGAAACACACTGAGCTGCAGCACACACAGTGACAAGAGGTCCACCTGCTACTTTCCCGTCCACCCTCCCTACTGAAATGTGCACAGTTAAGGCACGTTAGGCAGCGTTTTTTCGCAACGGCGCATGCTCCGTATTTCTCCAGAGGAATGCACATTGGTAGTGTCAGGAAATTATGAATGTAAAGACAAGTTAACGGCTAAATCTAATATCGTGGCGGACGACAAAGCCAGGGAGGCTTGTTCGCGTCGAGTAAATTTGTTGCCTAATTATCTTCACAGTCTTCTTATTGTCTAATCTCTATTATGTAGGCTATTTTATGGGCTATTCTTTTATGTGTAATATGATTAAGATGTAAAGGTTCAACTGCACAGAAGGTCCATTGTAATGAAAAAAGGAGCCAGTTGAGAGGGGGAATAGACAAAGTTATTTCCAGGATTAATCTACAAGTAAAACACATGAATATTCTCTGACATTATAATCACAAATTTATGAAAGAAACTTCACTTTGCAAGGTTGCAACATCACACACGTCTGCAGTGTAGTATGCAGTAGAAAATTATATTATTACATTAGATTGCAATCGGATTTAGCAGTGATGAAATAGGCTAATTCTTTCATACACCTTAGAGACTTTGCCGTGGATTGGGCGTATTCAGAAGAAAACACCAGAGTGATTTTCAATTTTTGATGACATGAATTTCCGATTTTTCTTCTTGTAAAGTTCACATTTTTTTTCTCGGTTATTAACCCCGACCCTGGCTCCATATTTTTGGGACATGTAAAATAATTCATCTAAATATGTGAAAACACTTAGGAGAATTCAATTATAGACTACAGATGGGCTACATCTAAGAAACTATCCATCCATCCATCCATCCATCCATCGTCAACCGCTTATCCTGCGTACAGGGTCGCAGGGGGCTGGAGCCAATCCCAGCTGACATCGGGCAAAAGACAAAGTACACCCTGGACAGGTCGCCAGTCCATCGCAGGGACACACATAGACTATTGGCTAATAGTCCTTACCTAAGTACTGTGCATGTTCAACTCCCAACAAAGATCTTATACAAGTGAGATGCTTCACTCAATAGCTTAAACAGAGCGTTCAACACACAGGGTGAAAAGAGGAGCTGCGGCAATGTACGGTACAAAAATATGATGTTTTTTGAAGATGAAACCATGTAAACCTGTTCTGGTACAGCAGAGCGTTAAATGCTGTATTTGGTTGTGCAAAATTTTGTATCGTGCTGTATTCTCACAGTGTCACTTGGGAAAAGAGGAACAGGCACTTCATTGGAGCCAAACTGTTCAGTTGTGTGCAGTTTCACTGAAGCACCACACCCATCACGTGGAATTGTGCTGGGGAAATTTCAGACAAATTTCCAGTTAACTGTGTGGGTGTGGATAAAAACACCATCCAAAAAATACTAATGAGCAGATTGGCCTATTTACGTTCATACAGTGACATCTAACTTGTTCCTTTTTAACATATCTTAGCTGAAAGCTCAGCTGCATGTCCGCTGTCTGCACAGCCCCTCCAATGACCTGGATGCTCCAAACCAGCAAAGCCCAAAGTAAAAGGAAGGCATGTCAAGTACTGAGCCACATCAGAGATTGCGTTAGCACAGCCCTGGTCTCACAGGCTGTTAGCGGCAGCCAAGCCAAGGTCTCACATGTCCAGCCAATTGGAATTCAGATGGACTTTGTGCTTGATGTGCCACGTTTGAGGCGTCTTCTACGTTAGTTTCCCTACAGGAAGGAAGTCAGTGATATGACATTGTATCTCTAAAGAGGAAAGTTTAGAAATTCCTCAATAGCAAGTTGCAAGATTTTGACAGCAAAGGTTTTGCTCAGTGCAGGAGGATGTGGTTATCTAACTACCTGCCTCAGACAGCATTTATTTCTCCCAGCAAGTCTGTCTGTCTGATGAACCAAATGACTTCCAGATGTGGTTTGTCAGTAAATCCAGAAATAATCCAGAAATGTAATACAGTGTGTTCATGGAGTTTGAACTCACAGGATCTAATTTAAATTGTATGGTCAATTGACACATTGCATTATAGTCTGAATTCCGCTGTCCTGACAACTTACAAGTTCAGAGATTTCCTCTCATGGAGACAGGGGTTGGGTACCAGGTTCGGTATAACCAAAATGTTAAATGATGCAGCTGTGGAATCTCTTGATTAAAATTGCAGAGGATAGAATAAATAAGAAGGTGTTTATGTGGAATTGGCTAAATCACTCACTTCTCCGCGCACTAAAGAAAGGAAGCCGATATGCTGTATATGTACAGGAATAATTGTAAAGCCGTTAAAACTAAGCTTTTATTTGCAGTTACTTGAAACTATGTTATCAAAGCCAAAATTAAGGACATGCTGTATATGTATATAAAAAGAAACATCTGGCCCTGATTCATACCATATGTTACGCCTTATTTATCTAGAAGCCAATGATCTTTAGTTGCACATTAGAGAACTGGTGTTGGATTTCTCCAGAATTGCTACTGCATCTTTATTCCTCATTAAAAAAGACTTCCAGAGCCAGAGTACAGAGCCAGGGATGTGCACAAACACCAGAAGTTCTTTCGGTGCACACAGATCGGACAGCTGTGAGGAGATCTTTGCCAAATTTCCAGACAAACGTGCATGAGACAAAATGCATAATTTTGGTGAGCAGATGATCACCGATGGGAATGACGGTGTGTTTAAGTTAGCTAATTGTGTCGCAAAAGCTTCGAGAAGAAGGAAATACAGATTATTTAACCTTTCTGATTCTCCAGTATCATCCAGCATACGTTTTAACAGCTATTTATAAAGTTTGTTGATGACTGGTCTGTAAGGTTGTCTTTATTTTTGAACTTAGTTTGTATTGTTTGGAAATGTATTAACAGAATTCTCAGTCACATTTTTTTACTTATGTCATGCCATGTGACCTGGACACACATTGTGTGCAGGACAACAATAACAGCCATGCTGATGCTTTGAGCTAAATGCTAACATCAGCATGCTAACATGCATTACAATGACACTGCTGACATGCTGAACATTAAGCATAATGTTTACCATGTTCACCATCTTAGTTCAGTGTGTTAGCATGCCAACCATTTGCTAATTAGCACTAAACAAAGTCCAGCTGAGGCTGATGGGAATGTCATAAACCAAAGTATGATGATTTCTTCAAGCGTTTTCAGATTAAATTGGCCTAGTGTGGACATGGTGTCAAGTTCGTTCTTGGTCTTGCCAGTTTTTCCCACCCCAACCACAGCCTGTTCACTCTGCTGCTGTCTGGCAAGTGATACAGAAGTATCTGCTGCCATACCACCAGACTACAGAGCAGCTTCTTTGCCCAGGCTCTGAGACTCCTCAATTCAGCCTCTGCACTTGTTTTTTTGTGTGTAGCATGAAGGGACCACAGTTTGCATTTCGTTGTACATCGTTGGTTTGCATGATCAATAAATGAACCTTGAACCCAGGCGTGCCATGCCATCCATCATGACTGTCACCTCACAGCGAGCGCACATCCTTTCCTGGACTGACAGACCAGAATTTGTGAGGAATGTGGTCAGGTCACCAGTGTCAAGCTGAGGAGTAACCTGGCTAAGGCCTGATGATGGCCTAATGTATCTATCCTGTCCCTTCACCAGTGCAGTGAGTTGACATAGTGATTAATGTCATTGCTTACTGCAGTGTAGCCAGTCCGACCCAGGGTTCAGATTGTGATTTGAATGATCCAGGGTGGAAAAACGGAAGACTGAGCTGAACATTTTTTGCCCTAGCGCATCTTTTTCAAGTGACACAAACCCTACTATGTAGAGAACAAAATCATATCTAAATCCATTTTCTTAAATTGTGTTTATTTTGGGGTCTCATCCATCCAATGTGAGGGTAATTGCTGCGGGAAGGCGCCACTGGTGAGCAGCTATTCCAACTGAAGGCATATCACTTTAACGGGCTTGTGGGCAGACTGTGTGTTTATTTGTGCATCACAATGACAGCACAAAGAAGCACAAGACAACACACTTTATTTTTTGACTCTGGAAGAATACATGCCATGGATGCATGTGGTAATCCCAGAATGATTGAATCCTCTCTGGCTTGGCTCTGCTGAGTGACATTTTCCAACCAGAAACACTGCAAGATTATTTGGCTCAATGTTTAACCCATTTCCATTGTCTTGTGCGATGGGAGCCGTGGCTGTTGCGCTCTCCTGTTCATGCTGGCTGCGGGGCCTTACAGTAAATGTAAAATGATCTGCTCAGGGTGGATTCCTTCAGAACTCTTCACTCAGCAGCCCTGCTGCAGCGCCATGCCAAGCCCACATGAGCCATATTCAGCTTTTTAGGAATGTGGATCTATGGCTGGCGCTGGCCTCGAAAGCTTGGTGGGTGTAAGACTGAGCTTGGAGGGGAAGGGGGATGTCTGTGTACAATTAGCCCGAACAAAGCTATCGTTGTCCGGGCTCGCTCTGAAGAGCAGCAAGGACCTTTGGCTGGAAAGGAGGAAATCTTACATACTCTGTCTTTCTTATTCCTCTGTCTAAAGCGTCAGCTATGTTTCAGTGTGAGACACTCAGTGAGATAGGCATGCAGAGGCAATATGGGTGGTCTGAAATCCAGGGTTAGACGTTTACATGTTTTAGTTTATCCCAGTGATCAGAACATCCACCACACAACGTTAACTTTTCCAACCTCAAACTGACCCACAGGAATTTTCAACAACCTCAAGTTCCACATGGATGAGTGAGTCACTCTCACACTGCTTTATTCTGCTTTCCTTTATTCAACCCATTCTGTTATGTCAGGTCCTGTACCCCGTCCTGCCGGGCCTTCTGGACTGCAACCCTTTTAGGGAGAGTGCTGACGTGCAGGTGAATGGCGAGAGTGCCCGGGTCCTGGATAGCAGTGGACTGCAGATCCCTGGTGAGATCCAGCATCTCGTGGAGGTTCTGACCGAGACCCGGAGACTACTGTCGGACTTTCAGGTCCACCCGGAGATTTCGTCACAGCTCATTGGCTACCTCTTCTACTTCATCAACGCATCACTCTTCAACTCACTTATGGAAAGAGGTATCAATGCGTCAGTGCCTACGCAGAACAGTGTGCAGGCTTAGAGTCAGTGAAGGGTAGACTCACTCCCCCAACCACTTTTCCAGGCTGATAATTGTTTATGACCTTACATTTCTGAACATATATCACTTTTGTAGTCCTTCTGGAGGTTACCATTTGTACACCCTTCTAAATACCAAAACACACACACAGATGGATAGATAGATTTTCTTCCTTTCAACCCATCATTAACTCATAAGTCATAAAACATATAGTTAGATTTTTTACTGAGGTTAATGTGCTAGAGTTTTTGGAGTGCAGGAAAAACAGTTTATAAAAACTAAACTTTTTAAAACTATTATAAACTATATTGCCTGTGTTTTAGAAGCCTGGGTGGTGGGGGGAGGGGGTCACGACATGCAAAAAACAACCTCATCCAGACTCAAACCAGTGACATTGCAGTTGCAGGGTCAGTGTTTTATGTATACAGATTTTCTGGAACGCTGTAATAATGCAAACACCTCACAGAAACAACATAACTCCCAAGCAGAAAAAAAATATTAGTATTGTTGCTGTCAACCCAAGGAAATGAACAAAAAAGTGATTTTAAAGATGACTGTCTCCTGATGTTTGCACAGGCTCTGAGCCAGGTTTCTACCAGTGGTCCAGAGGCGTACGCATGCGGGCCAATCTTGACATGCTCCTGGACTGGGCCCACGCAGCTGGACTTGGGGGACTGGCCTTGGAGCACACGCACAATCTCTCGTCGGCTATCAATCTGCTGGCTACACCCAGAAAGAATTTACTGCAGGTAAAAGACACGCACATTTTACACATTCAGCAGAGTTGGGTTTATCCAATATAAATAATCACCAGAGACATAACAGGCTGAGGATTTAGTGATGTGATTTCTGCAGAGTGGGCAAAAAATGATATTGTATGTGTGTGTGCAAATTGTACAGTTTTATTTTACGTATTTCATAGAAAATGTATATAAAATCAACCTTTGTCCAGTTAAAACAATAAAAACAGTTTATAGTAAATAATACATATATTTACAAAACAATTAGTTGAAAACATTACATTTATTTATAAAGCATTAGTAGAAAATAATAAATTTATATATATAACATTTCCAGTGATGTGAAGGTGCATGTCAGGCCCAGTCCCATGCCACTGATTGAGCTGCATAGGTCCAGCCCCTGTAGAGCTATGAGTGGTGCAGTCACAAAAAGATTGTTTCTTTTAAATGAATGTGGCTATTCTTTAACAAAAGCATTACAATTTAGGAAAGAGTAGCGTTTCTTTTACATAATAAAAGCCTAAGTAAAGTCTTCATTCAACAAATACATGCTTGTATTTGACTGAACACAAATAAACTGAAGGTTTGATCTGTGTGTGTGTGTGTGTGTGCATGTAGACATCTTGGGTGTCCTTGCGGTCTGACTACCCTGCCCTGAGTCCTGCCCAGCTGTACCACCTGCTGAGTCTTTACAGCCCAGCGTCTCCCTGCAGACACACCTGGAATCCATCTGTTCATGACCAGGCTGCGGCTCACAAAACAGGTGAGAGGTCAACATACTGGTCAACTATTATAGATACCTTAATTTACTATACAAATTATGAATATGATTATTTGCAATATTTTGATATACAATTTTTTTGCAATATGTCACTTCTTTTCTCAGCTGATATCCTGGAGAGTTTTGACACCCACCATCCTCTGGTGCTTCCAGATGTGGGTTACCAGTTCCAACTGGGAAGGGAGGTAAAAGATTCTGCCCTGAGGGAAGAGCTGGACAAGCTGAAAGAGCTAATTTCCACCAATTCTGACTCAGTGTCTGATAAGGTAACAGCTACTCAGCAAAAGGTACAAAAATGTCATTGTTACGTGATGCATGGAATAGGTATATAAACTAAAAATAATTCTGAATAGTTGGGACATTCAAATAATGCAGGATTTATGCTTGGCTGAGGTGTTAAAGTTGGCATATCGGGAGCTGATGGCATGACTGAATAAAAAATAAACTAGTGCTGGGCAATGATTAAAATTTTTTTCCGGTGCGCGTGTTCACTCGCACAGACTTCACTCGGTTAAAAACTTGAAATGACGTTACAAGTCGTGGTGGATATTTTACAAGCACAGACCAGGTAATGTTAAAGCAACATTGAACACAGGGTGCGGATGTTGGTTTCGGCTGTTTGAGTTGTTTGTTAGGCTGCGTCATTAACACTGCTCCTCCACTGCTTGATTGGGTGGGTGATTAGCAGGCTGATCAACAACCCGCCCCTCCTGTGGTTTCACTGGATGTGTACCCAGAGCCTGTGAGCAACGGACTTTCAAACTAATAATAATAAAATAAAAACTGCATTGACGTGCGATAAAATACTTAACGTGACCAGCCCTAAAAAAACACTTGTGAACAAAAGACAACACTGCAGGGCTTGCTTCTCCTTCCTCTTTTAAAGATCTAGCATAGGTGTATTGCTGTCCATAATCACTTCACCAGAGAGCTTTAAATGTAAACAAGATTAATAGTCTTCAGCTATGCTTAAAGCTGTGTGAGGCTTTACATTGGCACAGTGGTACTTTGAGCTAAACGCTAACTTGAGCATGCTAACAACTGCCATTTGGGAAAGTACTGCTGAGGCTGATGGGAGTGTCATTAGTTTTGTAGATAAGTGGTCATAGAATGAAGTATTGGAGAAATAACAATGCTGATCTGACAATGGTGCTAGATGAAAAGTAAAGGGTTTAAAATTATTATGTATATAAATAATTTGCCACGAATGCCAACCTCATGGTGGCACGAGTGAAAAAGATATGGGATCACCAAACTAATTCTGATTCATCCTCTGTGGACCATTAAGTCTGTACAATATTGCCTGGCAATCCATCCAGTAGTTGTTGAGACATCCTGTTTCACTCTGGACAATAGTGGTAGACTGAACACTATAGTTTAACCGCTCATTAACGTTAGCGCTCTTCCACTGATAAACATGGTTAGCTATATTTGTGGATAATCTAATTTAGCAATGGGCAGCGTTAGCTGCTATAAGCGATGTTAGAGATAGAAGTGATGAATTTGGGAGAAATTATAGGACCGTTCACTAAACTGTTTCAGAAATAAATCTACAATCAAGTCTGTGAGCAGCATAGCCTCACCCACTCACCAACTGTAAAATTAAACACACTGCTGTGACCTTGGGAGGAAGCCAAAAATTGGAGGGTTAGCAAGTATGGTAATTATGATTATTTTCTGGAGAGAAGAAGTGATGGCTTTTACAAGCTACTGGAGGTCAAACTGCTGAAAGTTAGAAAGGTGTCAGAACACACAGTGCATCCACAGTAGAGTCCATGCCTCAGTGGGTCATGGCTGTTTTGGCAGCAAAAGGGAGGTGTACATTATGACCAGCAGTTGCTCATAATCTTATGACTGATTAATGTATAATGAGTTGGAGATTTTCATTGTTTTATACTAGTAGCAGCTAATGCTGTAGCAGCTAGCCTCAAGCAGAGTTGAGGAGCGGGCTACAGAGCTCCCCAGGCCCAACCGACGTTGACTCAAGTGACATCACTGGAGGCAATTGATCAGACTTTACACAGCTCCCTCTGGAGCCACGAAAGGCTTTATAAAACTTTTTTCACTTATGCAGTGGTACTCCTTGAGTAGTATGGGTGGGATTCACCAGAGGCCCCACGATACGATATTATCACGATACTTGTGTCACGATACGATATCATTGCGATTTAAACATACTGTGATATTTTTCAATTTAATACCTTTTTTCCAACTTCAAATTGTGTCCCCAAAGGAAAACTCTTTTTCTTGTGGACTGAAAACACAATTGATTTTATTATTATAGAACCAAAAAGTACAATTTTCATGTAAAATTTATATAATAAAAGATTGATACTTGATGTCCATTTATGGATACAATATTGCCTCGGAAAATATTGCAATACTATGCTGTATTGATTTTTCCCTCCACCCCTACCAAGTAGCCTACTGGAAAGACAAGCTGATGTGTAAAATTAGTAGTGTCCACATAGATGTGGTTTTCTTATTTAATTTCATTGTTTTAATGCTTTTTGTCATCCAGGTTGGAACCATTCAAAAGGAGGCTCAACTGACTAAGATGGATCTCCTTTCAAAAGCCAGTCTGGAAACCTTACCTCCATCACCCCCATCACCACCCACTCCTTCCTCCACCCAGTACCTGCATGAGCTCAGCTCCTGTGGTACCCTTTTGTCTCAGAAGCTAAGAAATTTGGAGTTGCAGACCGGAGAGAGTGAGAACAGTGAGATAAGGTGGTCTACTCTGGACCCCTCCTGTCTCCTCACCCCACCCAACACCCCCCACATCATAGATCCTGCTGATTTGGGGAAGGCATACAAGAATAAAGAGATAAAGGGTGACAGTGAGACACTTCGCCGGTCCTCTGATGTAGATGCACATGATGAAGGTACAGTATAGTAATACACCATTCATGGTTTTCTACTGTTTGTCTGCAATTAAAACAAAGCTGAACATGTCTCTTATTTTCTCCTTAGGTGGATTAGTGTTTGAATGTCTGGCTGCACTGAAAGTAGACCGTTTGAAATCTGATTGCCGCAGTATGAAAAGATTTATTGAGCTAAAAGAGGAAGAGGAGGAGGAGGAAGAGGCGGATGACCATTATGATGACAGTAACGATGAGGTTTTTAGCTTGGAGTTGGAGCGAGGTGAAAGAGGACTTGGTCTTGCTCTGGTGGACACAAGGGTGAGTAAAAAAAGATTTAGATCTCGTAATACTTAAACCTTAAAGAAACACTTTACACCAGGTATGAATCCTGCCTCTGCTGACCGTTAGTCATTTTCTGACCTCGCTACAGTGATGTAGAAGTGTAATGTGCAACAGTCTTAAAACTTTCAACCAGGAAAATACTGCTGTTCAGCCTAGTATTAAGTTACTCTTTAAATGTCTGCATGTTTCTGTTTGCTGTTGTCATCTGTAGAGTCATATCCGGGCTAGCGTGTGCTCGACTAGCTTCTGTAACTCAATGCAATCTCTTATTTTGCATTTTGGTGTTTCTGGAAAAAAAATAAAATGAAATGTGTTCCTGGGGTTTACTGTCCATATTTGGAAACCACTAAAGCACTTGATTTCAGAAGTTGAAACCTTTGTGATTTCTACTTAAACAACGATTCATTTCAGTATAATAAAAAGTACAGCTGCCGTGAAAATGTACCAGTGTGGCAGCGCGGGTTCTTACATTATTGTAACTTTGTTTCATCCATATCCATAAAATTCACCATTTTCCTCTAAAGTAATTTCCCCAACTCTTTCATCTGTAATTTCTGCTGTCTAAAAATGCCTACAATGGCTGTCTACACTGTTTGGCCATCACTGTACTGCAGTTAACATGTCTGGAATATCTGGAACCCCTTAACTCGCTCACGGACTGGCTCTTTAGTCGAGCTGTGACGTTTATCTCGCAACGGTCTAGGCCAAAACAAACACGATTTCCCCGTGTTTGTTAAAGGCTGCTAAAAACAGAAATATTAAGCAACCAGACGCATGATTTTGATTTGTCCTGTTGTCTACACTGTGCACATACCTCGCACAGCTAACTATTAAAACGTCTTGGTTAATGATTGTTGTTGGATAAGGACCTAGCAAACATTCCTAGCTTGTTCAATCAAGTCTGTGAGCAGCGTAGCCTCACCCACTCACAACAAGTTACTTATCAGACATTAGCTATACTTTGTGTTTATTGGTAATGTTAGCATTCTAACATGCTAAACAAAGAAAGCTAACATTAGACCTGCTGAACATCAGCGTGTAAGTATTGTCATTGTGAGCATGCTGATGTTAGCATTTAGATCAATGCACCATCATGTCTGCTAAGGACAGCTTCAACAGAGCTGCCAGCATGACTGTAGACTCTTAGTCTTGAGCTGAATCTGTATCCAGTTCTCGTGTTTTGGTGTTGATTTCGACATATAAGACTACAAAAATGCCCCAAAATGCACCACCATGTTTATTGGTAAGGTTATGAGAGTCACTACTCAGAGCAATGAGACTGACTGATGCAGTGGTAAATGTTACCTTTACAAAACATAGCCATACAGATGGCATGAAAAACAAATGTTAACTAAAGCAAGTTAAATTTCAGATTTAATCAATGTGGATCTCTTCTCATTAGTAGTTTATTTTGGGTCCACCCTTTGACATACTAATTACAAATTATTTGGTAATAGTTATTATTTTGTCTTATTTGAATGTTTATTTCAAATATGTGTAAAACACAAACGAGAAATAATAACCAATAATAAAACAAATAAAATAAAATCATTGATCAACAAGAAAATAAATAAATTAGTAATAATTACAGCCAAAGAAATTTAATCCCACCCCATGTCCACAAATCAGATAATTATAAATAATATACCCGCTTTCTAAATTACTTTTTAGAAGATAAAGAATAAGAAAACATGGGTGATGTGAAAAGGGATGCTGTGGGATTAAAAAGGTTGCAGTGTGGCAGCTGTCTACAAAATCTTGGGCATCAGTGAGTCCTTGACATTTTGACCTCATCTTCCAGGACACTTCCTTGAGGGTGAAAGGCATCTTCATCCGTGCCGTGGTCCCAGACTCCCCCGCAGCGCGATGTGAGAAGCTGGTACCAGGAGACAGGATCCTGGCTGTTAACGGAGTCAGTCTGCTTGGACTGGACTACAACAGGTAAGAATGATTCAATTTCAAATCTGAGCAAAGTCAGTTCAAACATTTGGGCAGCAGATATATATATATATATGTATATTTATATATGTCCCACCTCTTTGTCTGTGTTTTCTCTCTGTTAGTGGAAAGGAGCTGATCCAGTCATCAGGTGACAGACTGAGGTTACTGGTGGCCAGATCTGACTGGATGGCTAAGGCTAGACAGACTGAATGCTGACAGCAATTTTCTTTTTTCAAACCAAGACTGTTAATGCACCATAAGCGCACTTAAAGATGGCCATAAGAGCTTGTTGAACATTCAGTTTCAGGACATAGACCTTAATATAAGGTTAAGAAGACAAACATGCACTATGAAATAAACTATGTCCTGCTTGAATTGAGTACCAGGTTTAAACTGCTCAGTGTAGTTTTGCAGTTTTTTAATTTACATTGTAATAGCATGATATTACTGATGTGTGTATGTGATCGTTTCATTGCAAGCAGTTTATTTAAACTCTTACGCCAGTGGAAGAAGAATACTTATATTGACCATTCCATAGCCTCTGTACGGTCACTGTCTCTCAGTTACACTTCTGCTTCACTAATCAAAATTGAGTCCAGAGAAGAAAGGCTTCCCACAGTAAAGTTGGTCTGATAGCAGTCTGCTGTTGGAATTACATTATTACAACGCTACCATTTGTCATTTGAATGTAGAAAAATAACAAGCACCATCTAAGGTGCAATATCATTGCCATTCTTTAGTTTATTGATTCGACTGGATAAAATGATTGGATATACGACGGTTGTTACGTGTTGTTTAACATTGTAAAAAACACTTTTTTTCCCCTTTCGGCTAGGGCTCAGATTTTATTACTGTTGCTGTATTTTTTTTCTTTTTTTTTTTGCAAATGACCCATTTTCATGGTTAGCTCGTGTCTGTTGTGTTTCAATAAATACATTTTAATTCTGTTGGTGTCATTTCCATTCACTCACACTCAAGCAATGGCTTGGTTTGGACCAGAAACAGAAACATAGTTTTAAGAAGGGACAATAACAGTGTTTATTAAACAATGGGCCCTGACCCAAAAGGGACAATTTATAGGTGGGAGAAGTTACATTTCCCAGAGTTCAAAATGCAGTGACATTACATTGCACTGCTGTATGCTTACAGCTGCATATTGCTTATATTTCACTTACTTTCTCCTTGAGTGCACTACATGCCATCTCAGTGCAAAGGTATAACATTTATGAAATTATCAGGTTATTTATGTTATGTGCATAATACATGTTCAATTGTGTTTAAATTTCCTTTAAGGGTTTTATACTGTATGTAATAAGGTGTAGCACACTCACCCTATTTATATAAAACTGACAGCATTCTCCACTGGTTGAACTGCAAATTAACATAACATAAGAGTTTCTGTAGGTTGTTTGGAACGGCAGAGAAAAAAATCTGGAAGCGCTTACATCCGTTTTTTTTTTCCCAACATACCATAATACAGTAGCTGATTAAAACATGAACTTCCAACTCAGTGTATAGTGTTTGTGGTGTAACAAAGAATGACCCTTTTTGGATTGTTGTAAGTTTTTTGAAGAGTGAAAAGGTCAACAGTGTTTTAGTTATAAACCTGCATTAATATGGTCTTTCTGTACTCGGTTATTCTGTGATACACACTTCTGATAAATCTATTGGTTATTGATAATAAGATTAGTATGGCCATAATACTAAACTTATTGTAACAAAAACTGAAGTAAACCACAATCAACTGGATCCTCAGAGGTTTCTGTACATCACTGTATGGCGGGATGACTTTCATTAAATTTAATTTAATCCCATGCAAACTTCAATCTGACATGCAAACAGCATCAAAGTGCTCTGCTTCTGCCAGAAGTTGGTTTTTGGAGTCTCCCGCAATTCCTGAAACACACAAAAAGAGAAATCATAATTCAGTAGAAAACACAATATGTGAAATTGGAGCACCATGTCTGACACAATCGGAAATAAATACAGAATAAAAAATTAAAAAACATCCTTTTATATGCACCAAAGAATCTCTCTTTTTAAGAGAGACTGACTTCACCCATACAAACGGGGCTCAGGAATGTTAGCTGCCCATATACAGCGTGAATTTTATTAAAGTCAGAGTTTCTGCTTGTAATCCACCCCGATCTTATAAAGAAGCAACTGTCTGACGTCACACAACAGTGGCAGCATCCATAGAAGTGCACATTGCAAATGGTAAACCATAAACCAAAGGGCAATGTAAAGTATATTTGCTTGTGTTTAATTAAATTAATACATAAAATCATAGTAAAAGCTGGTCTGTATGTAAATTGTAACCATTATTATTTATGGTAAACAATCTCTGAAAGTCATCTTCTCTGAACAAAAGTTATCATTGTTATTATTATAATTTATTGCTGATGCTGATGAAGTGAGACAGGCCCACTGACTCCTCTGAGGTGAGAGCCAATTAGAGCTGATCAGCAACAGCTGTGTCAGCAGCATGATGGGCTTTTAAACCCTCACATGTGGCACAGGTAGCATTTCCTCTTGGTGACTGAAGCAATGGGAGCTGTTCAGGTCTTGGTTATTTGCGTGCTGACTGTTTTTCTTGCTAAAGGTTTTTATATTCCTTCTGTTTGAAGCATGTGTTGAAGAAATTGGTAGTTGTACAGTTAATGTAGGAGTAAAGTTATGTTTGAGCCAAAATGTTTTTGCTATGAGAAGGCAATGCCTTGCTGTAACTTCTAAAAGTTTGTTCATTCCTGAAATGTTACTGTGACAAATTGATCTGTGTTTTGAAACAGCACAAACATAAATTAACAGTGAGTGCACTGTCCATAGGCTCTTGTTTGCCAGTTGGTGGCCCAAATGAAAGACATGATGGGCTGCAGAGGAGAGTAAGAGGTAAGAACACTTGTGATATATTCAGAGCGTCAGGCTGACAGTAACTGCTTTGTACTACAGAGTTGTTGCAGTGAGATGTTACAGGAGAAGATTCTATGAAACCCTACTGGTAAAATGCATGTTGGTGTAGCGCCTTAGTTCATAATCTCAATGTAGTTAATCTGAGCACACCATGTGAAGTCTACAATGGCTGTCTACATCAGTCATGCAAATAAAATGCCTACATACATCATCACAGACTCAGTCAAGCTGAATTATGCTGTAATGTTGCAATAAAGCGGGGACCACCAGCGAGGCCCCACGGCGGGGACCACCAGCGAGGCCCCAACGCGGGGACACCAGCGACGACCACGCCG
>NC_060163.1:5303458-5307995 GCF_021292245.1 Micropterus dolomieu | reverse complement strand
GTCTACATCAGTCATGCAAATAAAATGCCTACATACGTCTACATCAGTCATGCAAATAAAATGCCTACATACATCATCACAGACTCAGTCAAAGCTGAATTTTTATGCTGTAATGTTGCAATAAAGCGGGGACCACCAGCGAGGCCCCAACGGCGGGGACCACCAGCGAGGCCCCAACGGCGGGGACCACCAGCGAGGCCCCAACGGCGGGGACCACCAGCGACTACAGTAGGGTTTCATCAAATCTGCTCACCTGCTGTAGTACAAAGCAATTGGTGTCAGAATTAAGCCCTGAAAATATCACAAATGTCCTTTCCTTTTATTCTCCTCTGCAGCTGATGACCTCTGAGGCCCCGCAAGACCCCCAGTAGCCAGCTGACGTGACCAACACAGCCAGAAAGGGCATCTGATGTGGTCCATCAAGAAGCCATAAAAGTATGGGACTAGGAACCATGCAGGAGTTCACTTGCATCCGAGGCTTTGCTTTTTGCCTCTGATTTAAATAAAATCATTAACTTTATTTTGTTTCCTTATTTTTCGGAGACTTAATGACTGACAATAGCCTTTGGTTTCCAACAAATCCCTGTATTGGCTGTTTAAACCAGGAGAGCTTTCTGAGTTTAGCCAACTGCATCAATTCAGCTCAAAGGGTTGCTGCTGCAGGATACTAACCACAAAGATGCAGTTTCAGAAGACTAATATGGCAGGTCCCGTTAAATCCTTGTCTGATTAGTTAACTTTGATCAGCTTGTATCTTAGAAGCTAAATGTTGTTTCAGCTGGCTAGTTTGTAGTACGTGCCTACTGCTGCTTGCTGTGACATTACTGCACCTGCAATGTTTAGTTACTGACAGCAGCCGCATCAAGACAAACACTCTATCGCCTACAGGAACCGATAGAAATGTCCGTGCACTCGCAGGTCTGTACCAGACGAAATGATCTCGGGTGGGTGATGGATGCCCAGTCCGCATGCGGATTCCAAATGTCAGCACCAATCTGCACATCAAATATTGTGACCGGAGAAGCGCAAACAGCAGCTAATCAAATCATTGTCACAGTATCCTAATGGCACCCATTATGTAGCCTGCACATGCATCTGTGTCACTTAGGCTGGGGACATGTCCCCCGCCACTCTAAAACTGCTGACTTTTGTCCTAATCACGTTTGGAAAGCCTGTTAAATGTTCGGAAAATGGCTTGCACCAAGAAATGTTAAATGACAAATGAAAATGCTTTGAGAGGTTTATTTGCACAATAAGAAAAAAATGCAACTTAATTATAGACAAAACAAATGTGCACTGTCCCAAAAAGTGACTTGAGCTTAAAAAAAACAGCGGAGTACTGTTATATTTAGAATGCCAGCTGAATTGTTTCCCTCTTTTATATAAAGAAATTTCCCCCATAAACTGGAACAGAAAATGTCTTTAAAGGAAATTATGACACTTGACTACTGACACACCCAGCTCAGTTGACACACAGAAGTTTCCCAACTACAGTGAGGACAGTATGAGGCTCAGCGTTTAACAATATTAACATGTAAAACTTGACTTGGCGGCCAGAAAACGGGGTGTGTGTAGACAGCCATCAATCTTATGCTTAGTCTGAGATAAATATGGAAAATGCCCCTCAAGGGTTAGGGTTAGATAACTAGAGTGACATGTAATTCTGCACGTATAACATGATGCATTCAGTAAAACGAAGGGGGATGTTACAACAATGTGCCTTTTGGAACAAGGAAAAGAAAAGATGGCACAAAGTGTTTTGGCAGTCATAGGAGCAAACCTGATAGTTTTAAAACAACTAGCATTAGTTAACAGACTTTAGTTAACGTTAACAGCTACAGACTCCGGTCAGACGGTACTGTAATGTCGCTAACGTTAACATCTTGGCAGGAAAGTGTGTGCAACCGGGAGAGATACCTGCTGCCGACACACTTACACCAACTAAACCAAAGTGACGTGCCAAGACTACTTCAAAACTCAGTAGGAGCACCAACTAAAATAGCTGGTTAAGTATGGCCCACTGCCTTTCCAGATACCTGCTTGGGTCATTATACGAAAACGTGCCATTTTGTGTCCCTCTGGGAGGGGGGAAAAAAAAGCTCTGTAAATCTTAATAAGCCATAAAACAAAATTTTATAATTGAATTTCCATAATGTAAGAGGAAATTGATTTCTGTTTCTTTTGTTTTTAAAGGATTTTTATAACATTTTTGTGCAAAGCATCTTGCAGAACTTTTGAAAATGGCCTGTCCCTCAGTATGACTTTTCTATTTCTAGCTATTGAGGCCAAAAAACTATCATACAGAAACTTAAACCTATATAAAGCCTCATTTGTTATTTCATTATTCATGAATGGGTTTTATTCTTGATGTGTAAAATATTGCCAACAACAACTTAGTTGGGTCCCCATGTTGCTGTCAACCCTGTTACTTTTAATGAAAACACCCCTTTAAAGCTAATGGACTATTCCAAAAGTTGCATAATTTCCAGGAAGTGACATCACCTGCCTTTTTATGAAGTTTATGGTAAAAGACAAGTAATTGTCACCTCCTTTAATGGATTTGTTTTGAATTTCATAATGTCTCACGGAGGGGGACGAGCTCATTGTGTCAACCCTGTTACCAAAAAAACATGTTAAAAGTAATTTGTTGGAGACTTTAAATGTACAACCCTAACGGTAGTTTGGGTCCATGGAGTCAGCTGAGGCCAAATGTAAACAACTTTTCACTCCTACAATCTCTTTGCAAAGAGATGAAGGACAACATCATATGTAGGGGATAAGTTTGGTAGACATCCTCCTTTCTTGAGAGATGGTTTCTCTACTTTGAACTAGATAGCCTCCTTCATTCCTCTTTAAAACTATCTGTCCTCTCTATCCAAAATATGTATGTTGTTGTCTTCAAAAGAGTGTCCCTTATTCTCCAGGTTTAGGTAAACTGCTGAGTCTTAAACTGAGGAGTTACCCTTCCTGTGTTGAGTCATGCATTTGATTAATGGTGGTTTGGTTTCCCCAATATACAAATCTGTGCATTCCTCACTGCACTGGACGGTATACGCTGTGCTTTTCTTGTCTTTGGGGGTGGAGCCTTTCAGGTGGACCAGTTTCTATCTTTGTGTGTTGCTGGGTTTGAAAAACACAGGGATGTGGAGTTTCTCAGATACTCCTGACACGTATGAATGACGCTGTTATATTTTTCCTTCGTTTCTTCACCAACCACAGTGTTAGAGTTCCTCCTGGATCTTGTGGCTGTTTTCACAAGGGTCCAGTTAGAGTATCCACAATTAAGTGCATCATTCAGTTATTTGTGCTCCTTCTCTAGGGCCTGGGCACTTGTTGGTACATTATCAACTTGGTGGTGCAGAGTTTTGACAACTCCTTGCTTGTGCTCCAGTGGTTAGTGATGGTATTAAGTAAGTACTGGTCTGTGTGTGTGGGTTTCCTGGATACTCCAATGTGGAGGTTCCTGCCCTCTTCAATGTGAATGCCACACTCCAAATAAGCCATGATGTTGTTCTTGGATCTTTCACATGAGAGGTAAAGACAAGGAGGAAAAATGCAACAACATTGTGATTCCATTACTGTATTTGGATAGGTAAGACAGATGGTTTGAAAGAGGAGTGAAGGATGATATTTACACCAGAATAGAGAAACCATCTCACAACAGGGGAGGATATATGACACCACTTATCCCCCATATATAATGCTGTCTTTTCATATCCTATTCCTAGAAGATTTAACAACTGGTCATATTTGGTCCTGAAAATTCCGAAGACTGTTGTTTACACTTGGCATCAGTTGACAACATGGACCCTAATGACCACTGTTACAATAGCCAGGATCACCAACCACTAATTAGTATCAATGATTTTGATTACAACCCCATAGAGCTAAAATGCCTGGAACTCCCCACCAGTCATTTAGAACTGAAGATGCCCATTGGATGAGAGGTGAAAAATCTTCAAGCTTCTTCAACCAAGTCCAGTTGCCCTCGACTCAACCCTTTTCGGCTAAGAAAAGTATGTTTTATATACCCACAGGCCAAACAATTTCTTTTTTCACATGACACAAGGCGTACACACACGCGCACACACTATATATATATATATATATATATATATATATATATATATATATATATAAAATAAACAATCTCTGAAAGTCATCTTCTCTGAACAAAAGTTATTATTGTTATTATTATAATTTATTCATAATTTATATTATAAGTTATTGAGATCAACTTTTGCTGTTGATGATGATGAAACGTTCACCCTCATCAAGCTGAGGGCTGAAATGATCTCCTGTTCACAGGCAAAAGGCACACAGCCGAGGCCAAGAGAGGAGGTACACACTGAGAAATGAGAAACGCCTGCTGACTTTTCAATATCACTAGATGTTGTTTCTAGAGCAGCAACAGCAAAGTCCCCACGTACCCTATATGCACTTTGTACAGGTTCACATGTTGCTGATGAAGTGAGACAGGCCCACTGACTCCTCTGAGGTGACAGCCAATTAGAGCTGATCAGCAACAGCTGTGTCA
>NC_060163.1:5287992-5303358 GCF_021292245.1 Micropterus dolomieu | reverse complement strand
GCCAGAGCCCTGACTTAAACCCAATTGAGCATCTCTGGAGAGACCTGAAAATGGCTGTCCACCAACGTTTACCATCCAACCTGACAGAACTGGAGAGGATCTGCAAGGAGGAATGGCAGAGGATACCCAAATCCAGATGTGAAAAACTTGTTGCATCTTTCCCAAAACGACTCATGGCTGTATTAGATCAAAAGGGTGCTTCTACTAAATACTGAGCAAAGGGTCTGAATACTTATGACCATGTGATATTTCAGTTTTTCTTTTTTAATAAATTTGCAAAAATTTCTACATTTGTTTTTTTCTGTCAAGATGGGATGCTGAGTGTACATTACTGAGAAATAAAATGAACTTTTTTGATTTTTGGAAAATGGCTGCAATGAAACAAAGAGTGAAAAATTTAAAGGGGTCTGAATACTTTCCGTACCCACTGTATGTGTGGTAGTCGTCTTTGTAAAAATCAGTTATCCCTCACTCCGTCTTAATGCATGTCTGGTTATATATACCACATATAAACCAAAATCCATTTGTTTTTCTGATGATTTCTGCTGATTGAGAATAGATGTAATAATGTCAGACAGACAGCTGTACAAAGGGAAGCAAATGGGGAACAGTTAAAATATGTACGTTAGGTGAAACGTGCAGGTACACTGAATAATATCTGTGTAATGTTCTCATTAACAAGAACAAAACATCTCTTCATTGTTAAATTTCTGTGGTCACCAGTAACAATAGGCAATATTTGAGATGAGAAGTCACTCTGCGGTGAAATAGGAACTGAAATTGTCACTTTTTTTAACTCACACACTGACAAGCCCAGAGCGCTGGTTCATTTGAATCAAGCCAAAGGCACAAAAAAAAAACTCCCCAGGTTCCAGACTCTGAATCACTGCCCTCTGATTTATTCAGTGATTCAAAGATGATCCATAATCAGTTCATCAAATATTAAAATGGGAAAAAAGGGCAGTTCAGTAAGCAGGCTACACAAACCTGTTCTAAACAAGGAGAGACCAGGATATGGTCTGAGAGATCAGTTTGGTTTCAATCTTGTTATTGCAGTGATTGTTAGATAAGGCTAAGTGAATAACAAACATGACCAACAGAAACATTATCATTGACATTATAATTACATGCACACATTAAGATGAGATTCATTCAACAGCTGAACAGCTAGCTATCTCTTATTTTCCTTTAGCTGCTTATCTGCTATGAAACTTTTTCTATTCTTGCCCCCTCGTCTCATGATCCTCTCTTTTTTGGGGTTTCCCTTGGGTTTATTCTGGGTCCCCTCTCAGTTTTTACGGTATACTTGCTACCCCTGGGGAAAACCATGCATGATATGTGGATGAAAAACAATTGATTGGCCCTTTAAAGCCTGGTACCCTCCTAAAAATAAAGCATGCCTTTCACACTCCACCTACCTCCCAATTATACATCTGCTGGTCTCACACGCCACATAGTGGCTGTGGCACTGAATATAACACAGACTAAAGGTAATTTAGTGATTTGTGATACAAGGATTGTGATATAAATGTAAAAAGTACGCATAGACCATGTCCTGGTGTCTTCTAGTTCAGATTTATGTTTCTCTGATACAGTGAACACGTCACGATGATTTGATTCACTGGTTACCGATTGTATTTCAATCACTGACCAATCAGAGATGTGGGCAGTGATTCATGGCCTGGATCCTGGCTAGGTTTATGTGTCTTTGGCTTGATGCATGTAGTAAGAAGAGTTTAGAAAGTTATGCCACCAGATGTAATCAGACAAATTCTGCTTTGGTTAGGGTTAGTTTGATTACTGTTTCGGGATTAGGTCAAGTACTTCAATGAAAGAGATATTTTAAATGCAAGTAGCCCCAAACAAAGTGGACCTTCCTTTATAGTGCTCAGAAATAATGGAGTTGACTAACTGTCATTTAGAGATCCACCTATGCTTTGTTAAATTTAGTCAGAAAGGTACTGATGACACGATCACTACAGATATGTGAAAGGTTACTCTCTCAGTTTACTCACCACATTTATCAAACATGAACTTAAAGAAGGTTCATGTCACCTAAAACAAAAACAAGTATGATACAGACAACACTCATGTGCAGAGCCATGGTCAGGTGGAATTCATTGCCAGTGAATATTGTTCAAGAGGATACTAACAGCATCTCATCATCTCTGAGCTGCCAATGTGCTCTGACCTCGTTATGTGTTTAATAGTGCTACCTTATGAGCAAAACATTTTGATCAATGTAAAACGTGCGTGCCCTTGAGGCCCTTAGGATTTTTCTTATTAAACTTTTCTCCCAGGATGAAGTGGTTAGTCAAAAATATGACTTCTATTTACTAGAGTGACATTTCAGTGGTGTGTAGCCTACATCTAAAATTGCTTGATGTTACTGATAACGAAAGACATTTAACAAGGAGGAAATGTTTGGACAGATATTATTTGGCCTGTTGTCACTGAACATGTAAGACAAGTTTCCCCGTTTTGTTTCCCTTTAAGCTGTAGGGTTAAAATCAACCTCTTCCACCCCCATAGAATTCTGCATCAGCCTGATCCAAGTCTTCCAAGGATCCAAGGTCACTGCTGAGAACAAAGGATTTGGTTTGAAGGCATACATAGAACAGTGGCATTCAGTATCACCAGACATACTGAGGGATAATGTAGAAATTAGACGACCACACTGCAGCTACGCCAGATTCAACTGGCTTCATGCATGACTCAATAACAAAAATATGTGTGCACAGGGATCTACACGCCCAATCCCTACACTGTAAAAATTATCACGGTAGTTTAACTTAAAAACTTAAGTTCAATTGCTGCCTTAAAAATGTGAACTTTAAGAAAAGCTTTATTTTTACTCACGGTGTTACCTTACACAAGTTGTTTAATTAATGATCATTTATTGTTTCAACTTGATACTGTGAGTCAAACCAACTACCTATATTACATTGTTCATACAAAGAAACTTGCATTCTTTTGTCAAACAAACATACAAATCTAAGCTATTTCAACTCTATAAGTTAAGTTAGGTAAGTTGTTTAATGAATGATCATTTATTGTTTCAACTTGATACTGTGAGTTAAAACAACTATCTGTATTACATTGTCTAGTCAATGAAACTTACTCTTTTTTGTCAAACATGCAAGTCTACACCCTTTCAACTCACATTTTTAAGCTAAGATAATTGACTATATTCTTTCCAATTGCCTTTTGAAGTTAGGTTAACTCATGTTTTTAAGGCAGCAATTGAACTTATAATTTCAAATTAAGCAGACTTGTGTTTTTAATTTCCATCCCCTATCTCAACTAATAATGGCAAGTTCACCAGTTTCTTAAGAGTACAATGAATGAACTTACAATTCATGTATTCAAAAGTAATTTATTATAAGTACCTCAACTCACAGCCTTCGTCTCCTTCACTTGTAATTGATGCAACAAGCCTAAAAGCCAATGAAAACATTTATCTCAGACTACACAAGTGCCAAAGTGAGACCATATTTATGATAATTTAACATGTTCTAACAGTATTTAAACACAGTCACCTATAAAGAGCAAGGTCAACCCAACCAACTCTTATACCAATCAGTTAATTTAAATGAGATGATATAAACATTGAGACCATTTGCCTACAACTGCATTTAACAATCAAAAAACGTAATAAAGAAAAACGTCTGTCTGAGGAGAGAACAGTTGAGACCATCAGCTGTAATCAGTAAAATGCTTGTGATTTCTACAACATGGTGACTAATGAGTAGTAATAATATTAACACAAAACTCAAATGTCCAAGTCCATTACAGTCTTGTTCCATTGAAAATAAAGAACTTTGAGGCTGGTTTGTGTTTTCTTAAGTACTCCACTTCTAACGTCACAAGACTTTGAAACAGTCGAGACTATCAGCTCTCACAATCCGTCCAATAAAGAAGTGGGGAAGATCCGTGTTTTGTCCCCTCTATCATTCTCAAAATTAACAGTTTTAAATTGTGAGACAGTGCTGTTTTTTTCCACAGTACAGAACAGTGCTGAAAGTGCATATAAAAAAGAACAATGAAGTCTTGACAGGAACAATTCCACATGAGAATCTTGAGAAAATGAGTAGCAGGTGTTACAGTCTGTACCTCAGGATTCTGTTTCTTAGTCCATGTACGCGGGCAGATACTTGGTCTGGTTTTATCTTCATCACAACTCTCTGAAGAAACTCAAAGTAATACTTCATGGCTTCTGGGTACTCGAGATTGACACAGTAGATGACACCCATGAGCATGGCAAAGCTGCGTGCCACATCTTTAATGTTGTGAAGCACAATGGTCTCTTCAACCACAACAGCTATCTCGAAGACCTCCCGTGGAAAGGCATCCCGTTCAGCACCTTCATAGCCTATCAGCAGGCCAAGTTGCATCCCCTTCATGGCTTCATCCAGAGTCTCCGTGTGAGCCTTTGAATTTTATGATCTGCTCTCCACTTACATCTTTCTGAAGGCAGTCCAGAATGTCTGAGTGATTGCTTCTTTCCAGTCCTGGTTGCTGCTTTGTACACCTCTAGCAGTCTTGGGACCAGGCCATCAAGTCCGTTGAGAAAAGATTCCAGAAGGTCTTTGGTGAGGAATCTCTTGAACTCCGCCCTGATCTGAGAAAAGACAGATAGAAAATATAAGTCAAACATAATTATGAACAAGACATAGTATACAGTATCAGACAAAACGTGCTTCTGTCTCTCATGGAACAGAGCTGGCCATCTGGAAATGACTTCTGTGATGAGTGGCTGATCTCCAATTATCTCTTTTCTGCGCTGGGAAAACGTAGCAACCATCAGGTCTTCTACCAGCTGGGGATCAGGGTCTCTCTTCAGCTCAGGGCATCCTGCTGCACTTAACTTTTGCTAGTTTTTTTGATTTAATTTTGCCGATAGTTTCCAAGCTTAAATTTCAGGCTGTGAAACCACGAGTACCATCCCTTTTCCGACCCTGGCTCCTTCAGACTAGGATGCTTCTCCACAAGTGCTTTGGCTACAT
Source organism: Micropterus dolomieu (assembly GCF_021292245.1). Taxonomy (NCBI): domain Eukaryota; kingdom Metazoa; phylum Chordata; class Actinopteri; order Centrarchiformes; family Centrarchidae; genus Micropterus; species Micropterus dolomieu. The sequence goes on along the minus strand of NC_060163.1, from coordinate 5,298,352 downwards.
TCTCATAGTGATGCCTCTCAGGATAAGCACTAATCTTTGACATACTGTCAGCCAGTGTATCAAGGATATCAGTCTTCAAACCTTTAGGAATCACCATTACAGATCCGTCCTTAGCATACCTACAATTGGCTTCTTTCAGCTGCAGCTCCACATCATGTGAGAACTGTGGAATCAGGAAGGGGTCAGGCCATTCAACAGAATCTCCACTACTAAGAGAAGGGAAGCTGCAAGTGTCCAGTGTAGAATGAAAAGAAAATGAGAAGGAGACGTCATCAGCTGTGAACAACACTTTCACAGTTGCCCGCCCCACAGGAAGGTCTTTGATGTCTGTTAGGTTGCACAACTGATTATTGAAATCAGGATCCTCAAATTGCAAAATGAATCCACCTCTCAGACCAAGCTTTGTTCGCAACACCTGATACAGCTCCTCAACACTGGATGGGATGTCTTCAACTGAAAGACGTCTGATTTCATTTTCTGATATGATGACACGCAGCAGCATTGTAGACTACTTTTACCTGAAAAGAGAGAAAAATACATAGTTTTAAGTATAAATGTTTACTATAACATCTTCATATCAGTCCCCGTCTCACACACACACACATCTATCCTTAAAAAATTATTCCCACATTTTTTAAGTATCAGTGAACAGAACATGGAATCTGATATTTTCTATTCTGAGTTTGGCCAGTTCCATATTTGGTCTTAAATCTGATACTGGCATGATTTTTCGCAATGCAACCTCAGTCTAAACTGTCAATCTGAAGTCAAAGAGATGGGTCACCTGAACTGAAACTGTTGCCTTGAGGCACTAACAGTTGTAGTTAAAAGTAGCTTTCAATATGCAGACATTTTCAGTGCAATTTGTTTCTACAAAGCCATTCAGGTCACAATCTCATCACTGTGGTTACAACTCCAAATCTGCACACTATGTAGTAGCAAAAGTCCTTTTAGGCAAGTCCTGCCACTCGGCCGCCATCTTGGTAACGGCTCTGGGGAGCTATTTCGACTAACAAGACCAGGCTCCTACGATTGGCTGAAATAGGTTTCCCACTTTGGTTGTTAAAAGCAGACGATTGGCTTTCTAGCGGGAGGGGCGGGATAACCGCCATCGTTGCCATTATGGGCTTTCCCCATAGAGCTGTATTGAGGATTTGTGGCATGTCTCCTATAAACTGTCTCTGGTAGTAGCCATTGTTCGACAACAAGCCACAACTAAAAATATGGCTCTCTTTATCCTTTTATTAGTTTTATTATGCGCTCAAATGATCTTGCTCAACTGCAGATCCTCGTAAAAAACTTTTGAAACTGAATTCAATGGGCTCCATGTTTAATTATGTAAAATTAGTAAGCTGTGTGTGATATTTGTGTTATTGGTCTTTTGCACGTGTGGGTTGTAGCTAGTTTGTACTAAAAGGTGTAAATTCAATTATGTTTTAGGGCATAGTTGTGTGAAAGTGTATTGAGCTGCATTATATTGAGGTGTTTAATATTTTGCAGTTCCACGCCAAAAAAAAAACAAAAACACTACAATTTATATTTTTTCCGATGAAAAATGATCATTCCCTCGAACACAAATTCAATTAGTTGTATCAGTCAAAATTATCACAATTACACATTTTTCAAAATTGCTCAGCCCTAATAACAGTATAATTACTTACAGTGGGTTTATTTCAGCAAGAATGTCTTGGGAGTGACCAAAAGGTAGCCTTGAATGAAGTATGACACCTGTGGCACGTAGTCATTGAGATCCTCTGGTTTCACCAACAGACATGTAGTAGGACTTTTCCTCACAAGATGGTAACTCCATAGATGCTCCACATAGTACGATGTAAAAGGTTCAATAATCAAGCAAACATGACTAGCCAACACAATGCATATTTCCAAAATCCTCCCAAAGTCCGGTAGTCCACTCGTGCTCCCTGCAGAAAGTTTGTTTGTTCCATTTAGAAAGATGTAAGGGGTCAGTCCAACTGTGTAAACATCACTGAATCTATTCAAGATAGCTTGTCTGACAGCAGTGTCCAAGACATCCAGGCACACATCAGACACCTTTGCAGTCTCAGTCTCAGGCTTGAAAAGGCTTGGCATTTCAAGATAATGTGCCAACATAAGTTGATGTCTTGAAGCCAGGGTAAGCAGAATGTTTTTAAAATTGTTGGCATCACTCACAACCTTTTTAAAGAAAGAATGTTTAGCTTCAAACCGGATTGTCCAACGCTCAACTGGAGGTCCAAACTTCTGAATGAAATATGGGTAATGCTCAATAAAGTGATGTTTGGGACGCAACCTGTTATTCGGGAAAACGGTCAGCAGCAACTGTCTGTGGTCCGATATTTTTGATTGTAAATAACAAAGTGAGTCTGGAGTGAAATATGGAGTCGAAAATAACTCCACCAAATCTTTCAGCTCAAGAACTAATTCCCACGTCTGATCACCTTCTGGAACACGGTGACCGATGATGAGGGGCAGGAAACGCACAAGACTCCAGTTTTCATGTCCATTACCGCCTAGAGTCTTGTTCCGTTGGAAAGTTGATGGAACTTTCTGAGGCGGTTTGTCTCGTCAGCAAATTTAAAAGGAAAGCCTTCTATTTCACCATTAAGCTCGTCCAATGTGAAATAGTTCTTTGAAATTAAATCCGCAAAGCAAAGACTTAGCAATGCCTTCCAGCACATCATGTAAAAAAAAATCAGGTGGAAAGCCTTGGCATGCGTGAAAACCTGTCAATCTGTTAAGAGGACATTCTCGTTTTACACCATCAACAGACACAAGTTCACTCTGCTTCAACACAATCACAGCTTCATCATACAACTCTGGTGTTCGTAAAACAAAGTTACCACTTCTGACATCACAATTCTGTATTTCTTCACGACTACTCAGACAAAACCTACAAAACTTGTCCACATTAAAGGACTCTTGGAATCCACCTAAGGAGTGTGCTGCCAAGTTGTCTGCAGCCACATACAATATTGTCCCTTTAACATTAACAGCAAGTTTCTCAACAAACACACCAACTGTTTCTAGATGTTCAATGTCTTTTATCAGTGGCTTTAAAACACTACTATACCCATAAATCTTGATATGTTCAGTCTTGCACAGTAAAGCTAGGTAGATTGATGAAAGTGATGACTTATATCTTCTTGGCAAATTGGCAAGAGTCCAATACACACCACAGACTGTGTTTTTTCCTGGAGGTCCCCAAGGGATTACAAATTTCAAAGTCGTCAATGTACAAGGTTATGCATAAACTAAAATCTTGACCTGAGAGAACTGGATTACTTTTAAAGTAGTCACCATCCAGACATGACCTGTAGTGACCAGACTGTTCAACTGGTTTGTTTACTCTCAATACATGCAGTATTTCTTCTCTTTTGAGTAGATCAGAAAGTAATTTTAGAATAGGGACATAAACAACAGTATGAGACCTTTGTGTACTCAAAACATATTCAACAGGTTCAATGACAGAAATGTTTTGTCTATAAAATGACTGCCTTTTATATTCTGTGCCTAGAGGTCCCTCTCTTGAAAGCAAAGTGAGTGGGTTTGAACTCTGTAATGCTTCAGTCAACGATGATGTCAATTCCTCAGATGTGCAATTATGCACTGTCAAAATATTTTCAATTGCCTGCCTTGTTATTTGTCCAGCACCTTCACCAATATCAAATAAGTCATCCACAATTTCTTGAATTGCCGACTTTGACACATGAAGGACTGCTTGCAGCCTAATTAAAAGGGATGCAATCCGCCTATGAATGGACTTTTGTACAGGCTGAAATACAGGTTCTGGCAACAGTAAATCTGGTGACACTAAATCATCCCCTTCATCGTTTACAAATGACTGACGGTCTGAATGACAAGTCTCTCGATTTCTCAAATGTCTCTTTAGATGAAGAAAATATTGCTCGATATTGGTTGGAGCTGAAAAAGTACAAAGTTCACAGTATATTTTAGCAACAGGATTTGATCCTTTTTTGTGCTCCTCTATATGTTTTGCAAAATCCACATGGGATTGGAGGACTGTCAGACAGTTTGGGTAAATGCAGCTCAAGCCCCGTCTTTCACGTCCATGACTGTCTTTGTAGTGACTCACTACTGTTTTTTCATTTAATTTTTTTTCAAGTGGCAAAATTGCAAAACTTACAACTCCACTTCATCCACAGTTGCAGCCAAACTTCAATGAATGTACCATCTGCACCTGAAACCCAAAACATACAGTACATTAACTGAATAAAGTGTTAAAGCCTTAGCCATTTGAACATGACAAAAACAATCTGTACACAATTATACGAAAAAGGTACTCCTATTTAGGAGAGGTTTATACCACAACTTCAACACACACTTCTACCACCTTTCACAAACATAGACAAGGCATATATTGACAATTTCTTGATATTACAAACATTAATTGTGCATTTTCTTTTTAACCTATCATTTGATGCTTTGGCGATTTATTTTTTATGTGATCGATTTTGATTTTTACCTTCACCAAGGAGGTTATGTTTTCATGCCTGACCCTGTCCATCTGTTAGTTTGCAGAACTATGCAAAAACTAATAAACAGATTATCATTTTTAGGGGACTGGTATCTATGCCTGTACAATTTAGCTAGGCTCCTTACATGCTTGCTAATAACTGTTTAAGCTGGGTCTCCAACACTGATTTGTGCAGCTGTGTTCATGAGGGAAAGGGAGCGAGAATGTGCTGCGCCAATGCAATCAAATTTTGTATTTTAAATAGGCCTAGTAAAAAAAATAAACGATTATCAATATGTGGCAGTCCGCGTTGATATTGTGGCGGGACGCCACAAATAAATTACATATGGGAAACACTGATTTAACAACTCGCCACTGCCTGTTAAAACAGATGCGGATGATCAGAGGCTGCCGTTTTAACGTCACTGCACTCTTTCAAAAAAGTGTCAAAATCAACTAATAAAGATATCTTCACCTGCTCAGCTCTCTCTCTCTCTGCTCTTCTCACAGCGCGTCAAATTCCACAGTCCTACTTCACAGTGAGATCGTGAAACACACGATGGCGCCAGTAAAGTTTACCATCCTCCCGCTGTTTTTTTTTTTTTTTTTTTAAATTGGCAGGTTAAGCTGGAGCTGAGTATAAAGTCACTAATAAGCGAATAACATTGCAAAAAAGAAACTCGTCACAGATTAGCTAATAATGTTAAGAATGCCCAAATCCTCTTAATTTTGCTGAAGCAGCTAACATTAAGTTAAGTAGCAACTCACCTGGTCAAGGCTAATTTCTGAAATGCCGACGCCTCTCCACCCACATCGTTGGATCAGGCCATGGCTAATTACTGAAACAAAGTTGGTCACGTTACGGGCCACGGCTAATTACTGAAACAAAGTTGGTCACGTTACGGGCCACGGCTAATTACTGAAACAAAGTTGGTCACGTTACGGGCCACGGCTAATTACTGAAACAAAGTTGGTCACGTTACGGGCCACGGCTAATTACTGAAACGTCGACTCCACTCCACACATCGTTGGCACGGGCCAAATTAATTACTGACACTAAGTTACAAACAGAGGCTCTAATAAAGCAGCTAACTCAAACATTCAAACAACAACTACCAAGCGCCATAAGTGTCCTTTTTTGAGGGGTGAATATCAAAAGATTCTGCTTGTGTTTCTTCTTAATAAAAGTAAAAAGTGACATTCGGACTAACATTAACGTTAAACACTGTAAAGTTGGGTTCACTGCTCAACACTAACGTTACATGCATTAATAAGCTGCTCTGAACTATCCTGTGTTCAGAAAGTTTCATGACAGCGATTCGTTTCTTCATAACTAACGTTAAGTTAATTGACTCATTGAATTGGGTTACAATTATTATAAATGACAGACTCACCTTGCTTCTCTTGCTCCAATCCGAAAAGACCCGGTTTATCCGCTGCCAAATCTCATCCAGATCTTGCTGGAAAAAACGTATTCATCCGCTGCTTACCTGCTCACCATTGTCAGTAGGCTTAATTTGTGTTCCTCTTCTTCTCTCAATGGGGAATTGCAATTGGTCATTAATGTGTTACAAAAATCAATCAGCATAGATATTAGTCGTATATCAGATCAAGAGAAAATATTCAGGACTATTTGCACCGCGCATTAATACTGTCGCCACACCGGGGTCATGGTCACTTTTTAAGAGATCCGGTTACCATATTCCAACTCACACTTATAAATTAAGCTGACACATTGAAATTTACATTTCACTGAACTGGCTTACAAACCTGAGTTGAAATAGTGATAACTCATTAAATTAAGTTGAAATTTCATAACTTATTATGTTAAGTGATGGTAAATTATAGAAAGAAGTTTCTATAACTTATTGATCCAATCCTTTTTTACAGTGTATCACATTCCTTACTATTACAAAATCTGTGCCTCCAGGGCAAGAGAGAGAGAAAGAGACCGGAAGAGAGCAAAGCATCCAATCAGAAAGTCAAGTCGAGGTCCAACAGCTCAGTTGGAAGTTCGAGCTGCTGGAATTCTGCTCATTGCTTTGAACTATGACTGAGGCAGAGTTGTACACGCGGTACAAGGGGGTCTATGTGCCTTCAGATCTGCACCCTCCACAGAGCCTGAAATACTACGAGGAGTTCACTTTTCGCCCAGATGATACTCTCATCGCAACGTATCCCAAGTCAGGTGAGTCCTTGTTCTACGTGCGCACCAGTATTGAAGATACAAACATCTTGAATAGGGAGGGGTCTCACACACAGTCTTGATGTTAAAGAATGTTAAAGACACCACTCGGGGCCGTCCAAACGGCGCTGGACGTGCGCGGTGTTTTCCCTCTTAACTTTAGTAGGCGTGCCTTTTTTTCCCCCTTTTTTTATTTTAAGAAATGCAATTGCGTAATTTGAACACAAGCTCCCCTTTATATCCACGGTTTAGACTATACGCCTATCTGATGGGGTTTTTTGTCCCAACAACCTACACTTTCACTTTCACTTTCATTGATTTAAAAAAAATTATCACATAAGTTGTTTTATTTTGTCCTAAAACCACCTCTATTATAGCAGGGAAAACACATCATGGCAGCTGATAATGTCACTGTCATACTTTCCCCCCTGTGTTCAATAAGAAAGAAAGCTCACACGTGTCACATTCTTATTGCAGACTTGTGGAAGTGCTGTGGTTTTCAGCCTGCCTAGTCATTAGTGTAATTTTACATTTAAGAGAACCTCTTATGTCCGTTGTTTAGGTACGACCTGGCTGCAGGAGATTGTTCCTCTGATCATGAGTGGAGGAGATCCAGCTTCTGTTGAGACTCTTCATAACTGGGACCGCGTTCCCTGGCTGGAGGAGAGCCGGGCCTGCATCCTCAACCTTGAAGCGAGACCGTCACCCCGTATTTTTACGACACACTTCCACTACAACATGATGCCACCATCCTTCTTTGAAGTAAAGCCAAAGGTAAATCTGCCATATAGTCTAAAGGAATCATGTCTTCAAACAAACAGTATATTTCGAAGACCGAAAAGGGTTGAATGATTAATGGATGTCATGTCATCACTGCAGGTCATCTACGTCATGAGGAACCCCAAAGATGTGTTTACATCTTCCTTTCACTATTATGGGATAACATCCTTCCTGGTACACCCCGGCCCACAGAGCGACTTCCTCCACAAGTTCCTTGATGGAGACGGTATATCTAATGTTTACACCTATGCAGTATACAGTATTTATTCCTAATACAATACACATCACAGAAAGTGACAGGAACCCTCAACTGAACTGTATTTTATGAAACAGCTGTGGTCACACAGCTGGACAGACCATGAGGTTTAATGCAAAGAATTAACCTTATTAACCTTATTTACATTATATGTAAAGTTATAATGTATGATAAAGGAAACTGTGTTTTGCTTCTAGTTATTTTTGGCTCTTGGTTTGACCATGTGAAGAGTTGGCTGAATGCTGAAGATAAAGAGCGCATACTGTACATCTCCTATGAAGATCTGATAATGGTGAGACCTCCTAAAATCGCTTTTTCCAAACAATTCTGACCTGACAAGAATACACAGTCACACTGTGAGAATCACTGTATGTATGAGATAGTCTGTGTTTCTCTCTTGTGCAGGACCTGAAGGACTCTGTGGCCAGAATCGCTCAGTTCTTGGAGAAATCACTGGACACTGAGGTGATAGAGAAGATAGCAGACCGGTGTTTGTTCAAGAACATGAAGCAGAACAAAATGTCAAACTACTCCGCAGTTCCTTGTGAATTCATGGACCAGACAAAGTCAGAATTTCTCAGGAAAGGTCAGTTTACAACAATAACACAGTACACGTTAAATTCCACTGTTACTGGATGCAATCTATAGAGCCAAACGACATTTACTGGGAATAACCGCCTATAGAATATTACTGTACACACACTATACAGTGTAACACATTACTATATTTCTAGTGAGCAAAGTCATCATTTAAAATTGGGCCAGCTTTCCTTCAAATGTAATCTGATTCCTCTTTTTGCGTGCTGTGTTTCAGGAATTGCCGGAGACTGGAAAAACCAACTAACAGCGGCAGAAGCACAGCACTTTGATGCTGTTTACAAAGACAGAATGAAAGATGTCAAATATAAGTTTGCATGGGATTAAAATAAATTCACTGAAAATTCTTAATGGAAATCATCCCACCATACTGTGATGTAGTGTTGTAGTACTCGAGACCGGTCTTGGTCTTAAGGCCACATATTGATGGTCTTGTCTCAGTCTCGGACATTGAGGACTCGGGATTTTATTTCAAGACCATAACTTTGGGAATATCAATAAATTGCTTTTGACTGTCTGATATGTTAACAACCTAACTTTGATTGGAAGTAAAACAAATTGCTTCAAATGCAACCAATAACCCTAATTAAGGACGTCACCCCTCCCTGCGATGCTTACGTTGATTTCAGCTCTTAGTGTTTGTATGTGGGTGTTTTAATGGGAATGTGGATCTTTCAGATCAATTTGTGAAGTACCTATGATCTCGTTCCACATTTTATTGCGTGCCATGCAATGCAAGGAACTGGTCTTGGTCTTGCCCTCCCTCGGTCTTGGTCTTGGATCAGTCTCAGCCCCTAAAAGTCTCGTATTGGTCTCGATAAACTCTGGCCTTGGTCTTGACTACAACACTACTGTGATGCACAGAAACCTCTGAAGATGCAGTTGATTTACTTCAATTTAAAGGCCATAATGATCTTATTATCAATAACTATAACAGTAACTGGTATACATATATATATATATACCAGACGTTGTGTATCACACACTCACGAGTACAGAAAGAGCATACTAACACATGTTAATAAATAAAGAACAGTTGACCTTTTTACTCTTCCTGAAACATTATTCCCGAAAGGGTCATTCTTTGTTACACCATGGACACATTCATCTAGCTGAGCTTGGAAGTTTATGTTTTAATCAACTACTCTGTTATATGTTGAAAAAAAACCCAGGATTTATAAGCATTTTTCTTTTTTTTCCTGTCGACCCAACAACCTACAGAACCTCTTACATTATGTTAAGTATTTTTTATTTGCAGTCCAGTGGAGAGTGCTGTCAGTCAGTTTTATTTAAATAGGGTGTGTGCGCTACACCTATTACATACAGTATACAGCCCTGAAAGCACATTTTAAACATAACAGAACCTGTATTATGCATGTACGATAAATAACCTGATAACTTAATAAATGTTATAACTCTGCACTGAAATGATTGGACTGTTTTAGTTAAGTTAGTCAAAGTGTCATCCCAACAGTCCCGTGTTTCACAGTTTAAAAGGCCAAAAGAAGCAGCAAGGGAAGCCCCTCAAAAGAAATTAGTTAATTAACACAAGACAATCTCTATTTGCAGTTTGTTTTCAAAAAGCTATTCCCTATGGTTCCTTAATAGAGGACGTAGCAGCATTGTTGGCCATTTGTTCAAACGGTTAATTTGCTCAAAGTTAATTTGAATTCCATAGTAAGCACGCTTTCCGATGAAAATGGAAATTCAATTTTCAACAAACATCAAATTGTGCTATCCATATTGAGAACAGGGATGGACAACAGCAGGACCCATATCTCTGGCTTCCCAACGAACTGAAGTCCAGTTTCAGCTCTGTGTTGGTCTCAACCGGCTCCTCAGAAAAATATATCTGGTTCGATCTCTGATGTCTCACAATCAAGTTAAGTTTACTTACTTGCCTTATAAATTGAAATTTGGCAATTTTTTAGTTCCCAGATTGTTACACCTTTATCCCTTAACTTCACATCATGTTCCCTTGTAACGGCCCATGCTGTACTGGTACTCTATTAGTATAAAAAAAAGGCAATGTAAATTGGGAAGAATAAAGCGTTAACCAGATACCAAC
>NC_060163.1:5271502-5287892 GCF_021292245.1 Micropterus dolomieu | reverse complement strand
CTGATCAGCTCTAATTGGCTGTCACCTCAGAGGAGTCAGTGGGCCTGTCTCACTTCATCAGCAACATGTGAACCTGTACAAAGTGCATATAGGGTACGTGGGGACTTTGCTGTTGCTGCTCTAGAAACAACATCTAGTGATATTGAAAAGTCAGCAGGCGTTTCTCATTTCTCAGTGTGTACCTCCTCTCTTGGCCTCGGCTGTGTGCCTTTTGCCTGTGAACAGGAGATCATTTCAGCCCTCAGCTTGATGAGGGTGAACGTTTCATCATCATCAACAGCAAAAGTTGATCTCAATAACTTTTATAATAATAATAATAATAATAATAATAATAACTTTTGTTCAGAGAAGATGACTTTCAGAGATTGTTTATTATATATATAATGTGTGTGTATGTCTAGTATGTTAATGTAAATATTGGTTGCTTACTTTTATGCTATCATTTGCTTATTAGCACTAAACAGTATTTCTTTTTTTTTTTACATTTTCGGGTATTTTGGTCATAAATCAAAGTAATGGTCAAGTGGAAAATTAGACTAGAAATTCACCAGGGACCACCAATGACAGTAGGGTTGTTTCTGTGGGATTTATAATATGCTAAATATAGTATATTTTACTACAACAACTAAATGGAAAAACAAACTAACAGCAGCAGAATTGTAGTGCTTTGATGCTGTTTAGAAAGACAAAATGAAAAATGACAAAGATAAATTTGTATGAGATTCAAATATTTTTCCAATCGTGATGTTTGTGGACGTAGTAGTGCTGGAAATTGAAAATATGCAGAATTCCTAATCCATCAAGATGACACTGGTTAGCCCGCTTTGACTGAAATAAGAAGTTTTGGATTTGTTCAACAAATTCCCACAGTGCTGCAGCAGTGCTATCATTGGTTTGTGTGACGGCTAAACTGATCTTATGACCTTATGACCTTTATTACTTCAATTAAGTTTGATCTAGACATCTTTGTATTATTACAAACTTGATCGCAGTATTACCATGTTTGTGCATGTTTATCAATAAATAAATCTTTCTTAGACTCTAAGTTTCTGAGTCCTAAGCTACAGTTTGCCTATTATTCTTTCCTTCAGAGTTTACTTTGACACTTTAATTGGTCTACTTTGCAATGCACCATAAAGATGGATTGTGAAGCTGAGACTTTTGAAATTCAGTTCAACAGCTGAAATTACAATTCGATAATATTATATGTGCATATGTTAAGTGAGCTGAGTTTTAAATTAAATGCATTAACTATGTTGATAATTAGGGTGAATCTCAGATTTTTCTTTTTGACTTTTGTTGTTTATTTTTTTACACTTTAAAAGACTCACGACTCCAGCATTGATGTTACTAAAATGTGCTCCTCTGTTTCCTGTGTATTGTTATAGTTCAATAATGTACCTGTTATTACTAAGCAAAATTACAATCCTGGCAATGATGTAATCTCTCTACAGGTGAGAAAAAACGTCTGTCATCTGCACTTAGATCTCTCTGAAACCTGTAAACTCGAAAATTTAGTTGTCTATTTGTGTGCAACAAATCTGCTGTTTCACACTGAAAAATGTAATTGTTAATGGGTGATGTGGATTGACAGATATACATTTCTCTCTTACTATTTGCGATAAACATTCACACAAAAATAGGGGACACGACACAACCCTAAATCTCATTCAGCGAAATACCAACAGAAAGCTGGGGCAAACAAGCCTTTGTGGCCGAAGCAATCTTTGTACATGAACATTTTCTTTGAGTAGAAGGTTCGTATTTACTATCTTTTTCGTATAACTTGAACACAACACAACGTTAGCTCAGTAGCCGTCTAGCAGTAGCAAACAATATGAACATATAATGAGTTTCGTTTCTTGATTTCGTACACTATGGCACTTAATTGCAACAATATTAAGCATCGAAATACCAATACGGCGACACAGGGCATTTTACCGTTCGTTATTGATTGACTAATGTGATTAATTTAAAGTTATATCACTATACTATGGTATTATTTGCTAACGTTAGCCAGCCTAGCATTTCTGCTAGCTAAAGTAAACTGTCCCATTGGTTTTATTATTGCCATGGTTATTTCCTCCAGCACAGACTGAGGATGTAGGCATCCCCCCACCCCCCAACTGTCTGGCACAATAAGAGGTAACGTTATCTGGAAAGGCAGTGGGCCATACTTAACCAGCTATCTTAGTTGGTGCTCCTACTGTGTTTTGAAGTAGTCTTGGCACGTCACTTTGGTTTAGTTGGTGTAAGTGTGTCGGCAGCAGGTATCTCTCCCGGTTGCACACACTTTCCTGCCAAGATGTTAACGTTAGCGACATTACAGTACCGTCTGACCGGAGTCTGTAGCTGTTAACGTTAACTAATGCTAGTTGTTATAAAACTATCAGGTTTGCTCCTATGACTGCCAAAACACTTTGTGCCATCTTTTCTTTTCCTTGTTCCAAAAGGCACATTGTTGTAACATCCCCCTTCGTTTTACTGAATGCATCATGTTATACGTGGGGAATTACATGTCATTTTAGTTATTAATGGAAGAGATATGTAACGTTAGTGAATTTGAGGGGCATTTTCCACATTTATCTCAGACTAAGCATAAGATTGATGGCTGTCTATAACTGGCCGCTAAGTCAAATTTGTTTTAACGTTACATGTTAATATTGTTAAACGCTGAGCCTCATACTGTCCTCACTGTAGTTGGGAAACTTCTGTGTGTCAGCTTAGCTGGGTGTGTCAGTAGTCAAGTGTCATGAGCCTGAGTTGTAACACAAAACCTGCTTAGGTTTTACGGGTTACATAACCCTGTGGTAGGATGTTTTGCCCGATGAGTTTTGACTCGGCACAGATACATTACCTACTAAATGTGGCCTGTTACTCTTCATCATCACTGTTCTCTCTTGCTTTCTTGTCTTCATCATTATTTGCAGTGCTTTTCCCCATGCTGTACGCTACAGCCGTAACTGTGAGGAGAGAGAAGATATGATGCACTGACCACATAGTCACAAACTGACCAATCCAAGGTATGTTGTTGGTGGCTTGTTTTTACCTGTAGTACTTTAAGGTGGACACAGCTGCACAGAGTGCACTTGTTGCAAACCCTTCCTAGAGTGTGGGTCAGAGAGAAAGTGCTGTGCCTTGTAATTTATTTCAAATTTGTGTTAAACATTTGATTTAGAATGACAGCAGCTATCAACAGCCCCACTGCCATCTAGTTGAATTTTTGAAGTTAAAAGGAGATGAAGAAGTGTAATTTTGTTGACTAAGATCGATGCTGTTCTATGCTAATGCAGAGATACTAATTAAGAAGTAGTCAGTAAAGGAGAACTGCTCAAATTTTACACGTCAAAGTCAGTTTGGTCTTGTAGAGTACAGTAAAAAAAGTTGTACAAATCTCCAGAGGGAGCTGTGGGAAGTCTGATAAATGGTCTCAAGTGATGTCACTTGGGTCAGTGTCGGTTGGGGCTGAAGACTACAAGTTTGAAAATTAAAAATAGCCTGGGGGTGTGGAGTTAGAAAGAAATTAGCTACCCAGACCTGTTTTTCGTGTGAGAATATTTTACTGAAAGTTTTATTGTACTGACTCAAAACGCCACTGAACTGATTGTGTGAAGATATATATTTATAAAGACAGATAGTGCTGTAAATTCCACAGTGGTTGCTAGTCATTCCGGTTAGGTGGGAAACAGGAACAAGACGATTATTAAAAGAGGTGGGGTGATAGATGTGCTACCACGTGACTTTGTTGATATAAATATCCACCCAGTTATCCAGGAATCCACAGTGCCAATGTTGCATTTTTAACTAGCGTTTCGTTTCCTTAGGTACACACTTGTTTTCACAAGTGACACACTGTTTGGGCATTAACAGTATTATTAGGTAACAGCAAGCCAGGAATGTGAAACTTAAGGCCACATCTCCTGTCCCCTCCCTTTCTCTGTGACATAACCACCACATGCTGCTACTGTTTTGTTTTCCCTTCTGTTTGTCACTGACATCCCCTTACAGACTAATTTGTCATTTTTTCATTACCATATCATCTGGTAAATACGGTATCATTAATGTTGTGTCTAAGCAGATATAATTGGAATATAAAAACAGAACTTTAAATGAATTAGTGCCTCAGACAAATAGGCTCTCTATGTCAAAAACATATGCTGCTCTACTGCAACTCCAGCATTTGTTTGCCTCATGGTCCCTGACTTTTTGTAGTGCTTTATATGTGTATGGTGAGGCTAACCATTTCCTGGAATATGAGAGTGTGGCTCAAGCCTTGAATGAGCTTATCAGTTACTTTCAGTTTCATTTCACTCTGGCTTTCCTCAGAATGAAACACCATATCTGAGGAGGAGGAGGAGGCTGGGAGGGAGGACAGTTATAAGCTGAAACATGAAGGTTGCGGGTTTATACACTGTTGTTCAAGTTCTGAGGGAGATGAACTGCCGATCTTGTCATTTGAAAGAATAGGTAAGATAGACCCTATCTCTGCTCTGTGCTTATTCTTGTCACTTTGTGCTGATCAGTCTAGTTTATCCATGTGCTTCTGTATACAGTATTTGGAAATGTCATTCTATGGTTTAACAAATTAAAAGAAATACAGTATATGAATTTTATTTCTGGCAAGCTGGGGTTGTGTCACAGATGGGCTGATAAGTGTAAGCCATTTCAACTTTATGTCGTGCCACACTCTCAGCTGTGTGTCTGTAGTCATAAAGAAACACTAGTGGGACATTGGGTGTGCCTCTGTTGGAGGATCTGTTGGAAAATTATCCACCTTATTTATTATTGTGCTTAAATTACCACTGTGTTGGCTACTTGATTTCAAAGAGTGACAGTTTAATCTGGTAAAGGGGAAGGATTTGGTGATTTGAGCCTTCTGATGCAACATTTTAGTATTTGTCAATATTGACAAGAATATTTACCAGCGCTCGGTATTGAATTACAGTTCTTCCAGGGTACTGACCAAAGTGTGAAGTATGGACATATGAGTAAGGTCATATAAGGTCAAATGCTTGGACAGTTTGTCAGTCTTATTTTTTCATCACAACTAGGCTAAATCAGGAAATAAGGATACTTTGATTGTGATAGACAGTATTTTATTTAAACAACTTATTGTTCAACTGCTTTTCATTGTTAAATTTTTTCTATTTAAAATTGATGCACTGAGACTTGACATGTTTTTGTTAATAATCATAATAAGTATTCTTGTTTTAGAAAAAAACATGTTTACCATTAGACCTGCAATAGCAGCTTGTTTGGTCACTTGGAGGCAACAGCCTGTAAACCAACCCTGACATATTAGGTGCGTTTGACTTCATGCGGTTCTTCATAGCGCTGACTTAACGTGTTGCATGCTGGACTTAACATAAATTTCTATCCAGCATGGATAGAAATTTCGTCCAACTTTTGCTGGCGCTGCACGACGTCACTATGTCACAAGACATTAAAACCTTGTGGGAGCAAGGCGGCTGCAGTTGCTTTTATCCGGCTGCACAAAGTTGGTACCACCTTTTGCCTGATCTCCATGCCTGAGATCACTCATTGTTCTAAGCTAACAGCTCACACACTCTGCTGGAGTTAGAATGTGTCCGACTTGATGGCTGTGTTTTAATACCCCATCACTGCAGTTGCCTGCAGCCCACGTTTTGGTGAAAGTCAGACGCAGTCACTTTGAACGAACCTATTGACATATCACCATGCAAAAAAGGCTTATTTACACATCGAGCAGATATGGAGCAATATTGGGATTAATGCGGAGTTTCGTTTTTTTTGTCAACCTTATGAATGTATTTCCAATATTCACTCTCCTCGTTTCCAGTATAAGGGTATCTTCCTCTTTTTCTTCCCTTATAGTGTTAAGGATTCTCTGTTGGATATTTGTGTGTGTGTGTGTGTTAAAGCACATTACTTATTTATATAGCTTATTAGTGAGAGCACAGACTATTTGCTGTGTTTATCTGTAATGGTATTCTCTGTTTCCTATGATAGCATTACTCAAGATGGAGAAGGTTCTGGGGAATATAGTGGCCATGGTGAGGCAGCACCCGGCTGGGATCCCCCTGAAAAAGCTGGCTGTATTATACAGCCAGACGTACCACAACAACCTGACTTTATCCTCCATTGGCTTCGACTCAATGGCTACCCTGGTAGCCTCTCTGGATCGTTATCTGGTTGTGGAAGGTGAAATGGTGTTTCACAAATCCCACCGCTTGGCGAAGCCGACTGGAGCTGGGGCATCCACAAAAGCTACAGAGGAAAGTGAGAATGTGGAGACAGTTCTGGGGAATATAGTGGCCATGGTGAGACAGCACCCGGCTGGGATCCCCCTGAAAAAGCTGGCTGTACTCTACAGCCAGACATACCACAGAAACCTGACTTTATCCTCCATTGGCTTTGACTCAATGGCTACCCTGGTAGCCTCTCTGGATCGTTATCTGGTTGTGGAAGGTGAAATGGTGTTTCACAAATCCCACAGCTGTGCGAAGGGGGTTGGAGCTGGGGCATCCACAAAAGCTGCAGAGGACAGCGAGAATGTGGAGGAGGTTCTGGAGAATATAGTGGCCATGGTGAGACAGCACCCGGCTGGGATCCCTCTGAAAAAGCTGGCTGTATTCTACGGACAGACATACCATAAAAACCTGACTTTATCCTCCTTGGGCCACGGATCCATGGCTAGCCTATTGACCTCTCTGGATAGTGATCTGGTTGTGGAGGGAGGACTGGTGTTTGATAAGGACCATCAACATGAAAGTAGAGCTGGAGCTGCTGCTGGGGCATCAGCAAAAGTTACAGAAGACAACGAGAGGAATGAGAACGTTCTGGAAAATATTGTGGCCCTGATGAAAGAACATCCAGACGGGATTCCTCTGAAGAAGGTGGCTATAGTCTACAGCCAGAAATACCACCACAACCTGGCCTTGGCCTCTTTGGGTTTCAAAACTATTTCCTGCCTGGTAGAATCACTAAAAGGAGATCTAGTTGTGAGCGGGGATGTGGTGTTCCATAAGATCCACCAGCCTGTAGCTGGGAAGTCAGGAAAAGCTACAGAGGACAGCAGGCCTGCAACACCACAGAGAAATGAATCACTTGTTGGGAAGAGTAGCGCTACTAGTGTTACCATGCCACAGCTGGATTTCAGCTCTCACTATGTGCCTACCACTCAGGCAGGAATTAACTTTTTAGGTCCTTCTTTGATTTCTACTGACTCTTTATTCTCCACTGGCTGTCTTCCTGTTAACCCACTCTTTACTGAGTCCAAGCCAGCTGAGAAACTGACCCAACCGCACCTGTACCAGAGGATTATAGAGGTCAGTTACTGTATGTCCACAGATATATAGACCAATGTTTTTCAGTTAGGTGTTTACTCTGTTAGCATTTGTTTATAATGTACATTTGACTGTAAAGCAACAATTCTTCCTAGTTGTGACTTGGACTGTGCATGTTTTATCTAAACATGATGCAAATTACCCAACATTATCCAATGCACCATGACAGAAAGGGAAGTAGACTTAACATATAAACATTTCACATAGGTTAGACATGGGGTTACGAATCCGCAGTGCTACCGACGCTGGTGCTAGCATGTTAGCAAGGCACCACACATCCCGCAAACCAGTTTTAAAGTTTAAAACATGCTCGTCACTCTTAAATGAATTGAACGGTCTTTGAGTACATGGACATCAGAAAGCCACTAAATCTAAAAATACTTCTAAAACCTTATTTGTGTCAAAAAAACCCCCACCAGCCTCCTTTGCCTATTGCTTCACCATAATCCCAGTACATGCAAACAAGGCGTATCATTTAATTGGTCTAATGCCACCAAGCTATGCACGGAACCTCCCTGACAGACTGTGAGGAATGGAGGTTAATAGTTGCCCAATAGCAAATATGTTTGCCCTAAAACCCTCCTAGCAGGTTAATTTGACTATGAGTAATGTAAACAGTGGAGCCGCTTGTGAATAGTTCAGTCACTTAAGGCTTTAAATAAGACATTAAGATATAAGAGAAGTAGTGTTGGTGCTCAGCCCACTGCTTTGAAATATTGTGAAACCTTTGGAACGTAAGTCTTAAATGTCTCAAGTCAAAACAGTTCACTTTTATTTTTAAATTGCCAACTATGTCAGACATGGACATACTAATGGTGGGGGCATGGTGTTGATACTAGTTTTGTGTTTGCAGTCAACTTTGGCTGATAGAAAGTCAAGGTACAAGACTGTGTCTGATTTCAGTGAAAAACCTTATAGTCAAAACTGACCTAAACAGATCTTCAAAAGCATTAAAAGGTATAAAGCTAATAACTTTTGTATAGCTGTAGTTTGAATTTGGATGTTGGATTGTGCTTTTATGGTACTAATCCAAAAACTGACCTTTGACACCACATAAAGTTAAACCTTTGTACTGTATGGAAACCACCCGGTCAGTAAAATCTTCTGATGTGTTCCAGGTGATGAAGAAGTACCAGTTGAGTGCTCCATCAATGGACCAGCTCCAAACCTGCTATTTTCAGATGTTTGGTGAACAGCTTCCTCTCAAACAGTACATGTCTCTGTATGACAACTGGGAAGCTGGCGCCAAGAAGTTGCCAACTCAATCTGAACCAGCAACAGATCCCAAGACTGTTGCATTGCAAACAACTGCAGGTACCCTAACATGACGACAATCAGTTTCATGCACAGAAAACAAAGATTGTCACTTCTCCATACTTACGAAACAAATATGTGTTGCCAGGTCCTTCCACAGCCGTACAGGATCTTACAAGAGAGCCTGAAAAAGATCAGCTGCAACAGCCCGTGGCGTCCAACTTCCTCTCTGGCTCTGACTTTCCAGTGCTGGGGGCAGATGTGAGCTTGATGAAAGAGCAGAAGAGCAAAATGAGAAATGTAACCAAGAGAGAGGACAGTTCCCCCGTGTTCAGGGAAGCATATCATGCCCAGCTGAGAGAGGTCCATGGAGGTAATATGCGAGCAGTAGAGGCTATCGAGGAGGATGAGGAGGATCTCAAAGGGAGGAGGAGGCACAGGGTCCTGGATCAGGATACCGTCAACAGTCTGGTGGAAGATGTGATACGAGACATCGCTGCAGAAAGAGACCTGGTCACCAAAGAGAAGGTGGGGAGGAAGAGCACAGAGTTTGAATAGTTCAACATTTTGGATTTTACTCAAATCTGTATGGTAAATATGAAGCTAGAGACAGCAGGATTATCTTTGCTTAGAACATTGACTGTATGCAAAGATGATGACATGACAGCTCCCCAAAAGTAAAGCCAGAACATCTTAAACTCATAAACTCATAAACTCATAAACTCATAAATCATAAACTCCACCTCCAACTTTTTACACTCCTGTTTGTATAAACCCTCCTGTAAACCCTTCATATTTAGCAGACAGATGTGAGAATGGCATTGATCTTCACATCTACTGCCTTTGCAAGTAAGCGTATTTCCCAAAATGTCAAACTGTTCTTTTAGAGTGAAAAATATTGAATATGAACTTGCAAGTCCAGATTAAAGGCTTTACTACTATGAGAAGGTTTAGTTTATCACAGTAGCCACCAAGTGTCCTCCATCTTGATGATGTCTGTGAGGTAAGCAACAATAGCACAATGCTATTGTGCTACACCAGTAGGTATTCCTAAACCTGGTATGCATGCATGCACATGTTACTTACTTACAACTTAAATGGGGTGGGATAACTTGCGGGGTGTGGGATGCCTCCCACAGGTGTCTACGACACACGGTTTATGAGTTATGAAAGGGGGCTTGGCAAAATGGTATGTGTGTATGTGTATGTCTGTCTGTGTTTGTGTGCATTTGTCTTTCTACAAAGTTTGGTCATGTTACGTGAATCTGTTAACAAGTTTTGCAACTTTTTGTTATACACCACTCCCACAACCACACCCCTGGTGTACCAGTTGGCATGGACAGTTAATCAGCTGTCCTTTGGCTCATGACCAACCTTTCCACAAAATATTGTGCAAGTCTGTGATTCTATTGGGGAGTTACGTGCCTTTTTGCAATATGCTGCTTATATTGCCATAGCCTCTTTTAGCAAATTGGCATGAACACACACGCTTCACCTCCATGCCAAATTTAAGCCTCCTAGGTTGAAAACTGTGGTGGAAAAAGGGTGGTGAATATTTGTGGACTGACTGACAGACCACAGACCAAAATCCTCTTAAAACACTACAATGACCAACTGTCATAAAGGCTGTCTATCCCATGGGAGGCATACATATAAATGTATCGATTAGCCAACCAAATTACAATTGCGCAAAACAACTTCTTTCATAAATGAATGGTTTCCATTAGCCCATGGGTCGATTTTATCGTCATGTGTTACATTTAGGAATTTATAAAACTAACTTATGTTCTGTGTTTCATTTCGTCATTGTCCTCAGGTGATATCCAGGGTTTGTGGGCTGATGCAGATTCCTTCCTTGGAAGCAGGAAGGATAAAGCCCTGGATGATTCCGGCTCTCAAAGACCTTCAGTACATCATGAGAGAGGTCAACATGTTCATAGAGGTTGGCAAACATGCATTTGCTAATACTAGTTTTAATCTGGATGTTTTTGGTGGCTACTAAAGTCTTTTTTTCTCGTTCTGTCAGTCTACTGAAGCAGTGACATCCATCTGTACCCTGTATGAGCTGGGCCAGTCACTGGCTGGCCTGAAGGACAAGAAGCACTACGAAGAGCTGAACCTGGGGCCCCTCTGCAAACTCCCAATCATCCACCGCATGTTCAAGATTGACAGTAATACTAAAGATGATGATATCCACCAGATCGAGACACTAGACATCTTGAAGGTATGACTGACATGGGAAATGACACAGGGATCTACATGATGAAACTGGTACTAAATATTCACAAACAAAGTGTAGATGATATTTTTTGTTAAGTTTTGTAGATTGAGCTTTGTATTCAAGCTCTACAGTTTTATGTCAGATAATTGGAGTCATTTTTTTGTTTGGACTGTTAACTGTTGAACCAGAAATCTTTCTTTTAATCACTTGTTCCCTGCTGGAAAATGTGTTTCTTCTAAAAGGCATTGACCTGTGGTTCACGGGTATGTTTGCAGATGATGGGATATTAAGGGACCTTTTATATTCTTTTATTAATTTTTTTTTAACATTTCATTAAAGCCACTAGGAACCAGATTTCATTATCTCCTAATTTGTATTTATTGGTAATGTACAGTGCAAAGCATCTGAGGTTACACAAAACATACTACATATTTCTGGAGAAAGCCCAGAGGAATCCCACAGCCGCAGACTTCATGTTTAAGCCACATGAATCTGGGCTGAAAATGCTACAGGGCAGCCTAGTTAGTGCTATATGCTGATCATTATCAACACACCTGAGAAAACATCACCAAATCAGGTAAACCTAACAATGCAAAACACACAACGACAACAGCAAAACAAAGACCAGGAAAGAGCAGTGTTCCATATTTTAGGCTTTGCCTCTCTGTCATGAGATCTGTTCAAAACAAAGCAACAGGGAAGTGTCGCTGATGACGTTTCTGTTATGTGATGACAGGAACATCCACACAGTTTTTACTTATTTACCTACAAAGTCAGTTTCCTGTAGCTTTAGGTATGTGTGTTCTGTCAAACCTCAATTTTAATTATTGCATGTGTTTCTCTTTCCGTTATTTAGCAACTTCGCATTTTTAGGAGGAAGCAGAGCAAGCCAAAAGTAGACTTGGCTGAGTTCATGAAGTATCTGGCTGACCACTACAACTGTGAATCTCCTTACGAGCTGGGAATCAGGATACATAGCGTTGGGCTGCCCATAGCGGTAAGCGACAAGACCTACTGCAACACATACATGCTAATGTGAATCTCCACATTTTAAAGTGTTACCTAGTCAAATCTCAGTTTCCTCTTATGGGAAGTGTGATACTATATTGGCAAAACAGATAAATAAAATGATCCATTGAAATAATCCATAGTTTCGACCTAGCATTGCCTGACCTTGTCTGTGTACAGAGACAACAGTCTAAAACCATTTTTACAGCTCAGTAAAAATGGCAGTGCACAAATTACCTCACCCTGCCACTATGGTGTGCATAAAAAATTGGCTTGTGTCAGCACCTGTAAGGAACCTTCTCTTACCTGATAAATGTGTGTATACTGCTAGTCCACCACTGTGTACACTATGGTGAAAACATCATGGGGAGTCATCACATCTATGAGTATTGGCACACAGTTTGTTGTTGAATTTACTTTAGTAGAAAGTGACTATTAACTGAAAAGGGCTTTGAATGCAATGCTGAAACCTCAGCAAATCATAGTTAATTATCTGGTGGACATACAGGGGTACAGCTGATGAAAAATATATAATTCTATAATAACACTCCTTTTCAGACCCTAATGAAAGTGAGTCGTGGTGAATACGCCATCTTGGAGCAAGCCAGGGAGGTCATCCAGAAAGAGCTGGAGGAGGAGACCTACGAGCGTCTGAGAAAGATAAAGAAGAGCGTGTTGGACCCAATGCAAGGAGCAGATTACTTCTCCAACGCAGGCAGCCTGGACCTCCGGAAAAAGTACATTTCCATGGCAGCAGCCGAGGTAGCGCTGGAAGTCTTCTCAAACGCAGAGGGGGTGTTCAGTCCCAAAATGGCTAAGGTGGGCGCTACACACTGCAAATGTATTCTGTTAATGAATCCGATGCTTCCTCAGATACAGATGCATCAAAAGAGCTTGTCCACATTTTTGGGAGCTCAGTGGTTATGACACCCTGTTTGTATGTTTTGCTGCTTCAGACTGCTGGGTGCTTCTCACCATGAGCCATCATGGTGGACAACAGAGCTGCTCTCCATTTCTGAGCTCATTAACAAAATGTCCCCCTTTATAAAATCCTAATCCCCAATAAAGGCATCAGAAAAGAGTTACTTTTAGCTGATGAATACTGGCTAGACTTAGATTTGTGGCTTAACTCATCTTGACAGCCGCCTACATGTTCCGGGCCCATCTTTGTCCTGGAGAATTTCTCCTACTCATTATAAAACCAGGTCAGCATGCTATCATGAACACCTCCATTCACTTATCCCTCCTCTGTCTGTCTTCAAACATCATCATGTCCTCAGATGGAAAGTTGAAGCACACAATTGTGGCCACATCATTGTATGTGAGTTCCCTTAATTAGAGCATTAAACCATAAAGAACAGCCTCAGACCAAAAGTACACACAAATATTGGACAGGGGTGCAAAGATTTGCGTAAAAGTTTACATTTTATTTAGAACAAATAAAAAGGCCCCTTCACCCAAAATCACAGCGATAAGATAAGTTCCCAAGTCCTTCTTCATAGCCCAAAAGAAGGACAACAAAGACAGTCCAAATTGGGAGAAAAAGGGTTAAGACGTTTAAACAGGTTTCAGGTTTCACACTTGCTGAATTTTGCAGAACAGCTTTTAGTGAAGTCTGCGCAGTAAAGCTTAAAAATCTTGTTATATGTTTATACATTAACACTAATTAAATGTAATGAAAGCTAGAGGCTTTTGCCAGAGAAACACCCTGTGCTCATTTTATCTCAGTTCTCAATAGTCATTTGTGATGTCATGTCAGTGATTACAGTGTCTCTGATACATACGTTTGTTTCATTTCTAATCCAGCACATTCAGTGCTTCCTGCTGCAGGTGTCAGGTAACCGGCTGGCAAAGGCTCTGTTTCAGCTGGCCATCTGTGGAGGCTCCCTGGCTGTCCCACAGGACCTGGTTCTCAAAGACAAGGCATCCAAAACCACCGAACAAACTACCAAAGAGGACACACTCACCACCTCACCCCTCCCCAGTGAAGGTATTGATGCGGTGTTTCTACCACACACTGATAATGTCTTTTTTAATGATGTATCCAGTCTGTGTTAGTCTATGATTTACACACATTTCTGTTCTGTGTCTCTCAGCCAAAGTAAAGCAGTTCCTTAAAGACAGCCTGTCCTCCCAGAACTCAACCATCACTTTGGCCCACATGGCCTCTTTGGAAAAGAAGTTGACCAAACACTTCCAGGTCAAAGATTTCCCGTCTTTAGAGCAAGGCAACTTTCTGGAGTTCCTGGTTAAACACACTCAGGTACATGTTCTTTCATCTCTAAAACCTTTTATTTTACTGTTAATTCTCTGGATTCTCTGTCTGGACGAGTGTGAAATATAGATATAGAGCGGTGGTCACCAATAGGCGGACCGCGGTCCAGACCCAGCCGCTGTCACTGTCCAGACCGCCATTCTACAGCCGATTTATTATTGAGACTTACTACCTTGTGACAGAGCATTTCTATTTTAACCCGCGCAGCTTTTCTAGCATTTACTGTACTGGTTTAGCGGCCAAGGAAACTCACAGACCAATTGCATGTGCTCCAATCGTCTCCTGTGACGCTGCTTAGCCAATCAAATCTGTGCATTCCGATGCTTGCGAGGCGAGTACGCGAGATTCACCAGAGACATTTTGGAAACACACACGAATTGAGGAGACGAAAGGGAAAAGAGATTTCACAAGGCTTTTAATCAAGAATGTACAGATTCTTACATGTACATTCCTCCCACAGGCAGAATATCTCATAGAACTCCAATGCTAGCTGGCAGGAGAAACTAGAGGTCACGTTTCTATCTGAACAAGAGAAAGTAGAAAAGTGGTAGCTCTGTAAGAGGGAATGAAAGAGAAGAGGAGGTTGGCATTACAGTATTACAGCTGTTCATGTGTTATGAGTGTTTATTATAAAATTGGTTAAGACTACACTTCATCACTTCAAGCTACACTTTTTATTTAATTCTTTCTAAAAAATTAGGCACTTTATTTTAGTTTACTTAAATTTAGAATTTATTATTAGAGTAGTTATTATTTATTATCCCTCCAGTTTGACATGAAAACTGACTGAAATATTATTTGATTTGACAGTCCTGAATGATAAGTTAGTCGTTTTGATGTTCCGGACCTTTGCTTCTCTAACTGGACCTCTTTGAATTCTAATCGAATACCCCTGATATAGAGAATAGTACACTGTTTTCAAACAGTTTGTCTCTGGTTGTGTGCAGCTGCTGCAGGACACACTGGGGTCTGCTTTGATTTTGGGCAGTGGCAGCATGGAACTTGCCAGCAGTGGCTTCAGACCCACCAGACAAGACGTGTTTGAGTTCATCAACCAGTGTGGCGACATAACCTCCACTGATCCAGATGATGTGAGTGCTTTAAAGACACACACAAAGTTTTCACAAAGTGTTAAAATTCTTTCTCTGTGAAAAAATCTTCTACATGGTGACAGGAAAATGAACATCCAACTGTCCTTTTTTTCCAGCTCTCCCATATTGAGTCAGCACTGAGGTCCCACTACAGGGTCCGGGACAGTCGTGACCTGGGCTATGGGACTCTGCAAATGCTGGCTGGCCTGGTCCAACGCCAGAGAGGGCTGGCTGGAGGAGGACTAAGCCCGGTCTACTACGAGTCAGCCCTGTATGCCAAACATAGCAAATCAAGGTTAGCAGTGTATTGTCAGTTACAGATATTAAGCCCAGTATAACCCTGATGAGATACACTAATTTGGAAAGCTCCATCGTTTTCTAACCTCTATTTCATCTCTGCTTTCTTGTCTCCAACATCACTCCCGTGAACAGTGCTGAAGGTGGGTGTGAGGCAGTGGGGCGCCTAGGCGAGATGTCCAAGGCCCAGGCTCTGGCCAGCTTGCTCTCCTGCCCTCTGCTGGAAGATTTAAGTGAGTGGAGCCAATGGGAACTGATCTTTAAACCCCTTGGCTCCCTCAAAGACTTCATCGAAAGAAACGCAGGTAGGAGTCAGCCACAAAGAGTTTATGTATGGCTAGATAATTTGTAGATAGATGTACTACCCCTCTTCTTCTGCTGTAAATTCTGCTCAGTTTTTCTTAAACATGCCTATTTAATGCAGATAAAATTGTTGTAAATTAAACTTTTAATGTCTTTGTGGGGAAATGTGATTGTTTCAGCAACAAATGGTAGGTTAGAGCTGTGGGTTGTGTACTTAACATTGCCAAATAATAATATGTGATTATTATTATTATTTATTATTATTTACTTACAACACAGCTAATACAGGCCTAGCAGCGTTGGAGGTGAGGCCAGGTTTGCTGCTCAGGATCACCACACACACAGGAGACAAGCATTTCTCCAGTGCTGCCATGACCCTGGACCCCGTCGGCACAGCTGGCCACCTTGTGTCCATGGTGGTGGCTGATGGGGTCGTCAATGCTCCCACCGCCCTCCTGGCCAATCACATGCAGAGCTCCCTGGCAGCAGCTGTGGCTAAAGAAGGTAGTGATGGATCGGGGCTGGGAGATTTAAGTTCACTTCTGATTCCTATCTATCCTATTTACTTCATAGCGAGGAGATATTAACAACTGGAATAATGCAGTGTGTTGCAAAT
>NC_060163.1:5258334-5271402 GCF_021292245.1 Micropterus dolomieu | reverse complement strand
GCTGCAGGTGTCAGGTAACCGGCTGGCAAAGGCTCTGTTTCAGCTGGCCATCTGTGGAGGCTCCCTGGCTGTCCCACAGGACCTGGTTCTCAAAGACAAGGCATCCAAAACCACCGAACAAACTACCAAAGAGGACACACTCACCACCTCACCCCTCCCCAGTGAAGGTATTGATGCGGTGTTTCTACCACACACTGATAATGTCTTTTTTAATGATGTATCCAGTCTGTGTTAGTCTATGATTTACACACATTTCTGTTCTGTGTCTCTCAGCCAAAGTAAAGCAGTTCCTTAAAGACAGCCTGTCCTCCCAGAACTCAACCATCACTTTGGCCCACATGGCCTCTTTGGAAAAGAAGTTGACCAAACACTTCCAGGTCAAAGATTTCCCGTCTTTAGAGCAAGGCAACTTTCTGGAGTTCCTGGTTAAACACACTCAGGTACATGTTCTTTCATCTCTAAAACCTTTTATTTTACTGTTAATTCTCTGGATTCTCTGTCTGGACGAGTGTGAAATATAGATATAGAGCGGTGGTCACCAATAGGCGGACCGCGGTCCAGACCCAGCCGCTGTCACTGTCCAGACCGCCATTCTACAGCCGATTTATTATTGAGACTTACTACCTTGTGACAGAGCATTTCTATTTTAACCCGCGCAGCTTTTCTAGCATTTACTGTACTGGTTTAGCGGCCAAGGAAACTCACAGACCAATTGCATGTGCTCCAATCGTCTCCTGTGACGCTGCTTAGCCAATCAAATCTGTGCATTCCGATGCTTGCGAGGCGAGTACGCGAGATTCACCAGAGACATTTTGGAAACACACACGAATTGAGGAGACGAAAGGGAAAAGAGATTTCACAAGGCTTTTAATCAAGAATGTACAGATTCTTACATGTACATTCCTCCCACAGGCAGAATATCTCATAGAACTCCAATGCTAGCTGGCAGGAGAAACTAGAGGTCACGTTTCTATCTGAACAAGAGAAAGTAGAAAAGTGGTAGCTCTGTAAGAGGGAATGAAAGAGAAGAGGAGGTTGGCATTACAGTATTACAGCTGTTCATGTGTTATGAGTGTTTATTATAAAATTGGTTAAGACTACACTTCATCACTTCAAGCTACACTTTTTATTTAATTCTTTCTAAAAAATTAGGCACTTTATTTTAGTTTACTTAAATTTAGAATTTATTATTAGAGTAGTTATTATTTATTATCCCTCCAGTTTGACATGAAAACTGACTGAAATATTATTTGATTTGACAGTCCTGAATGATAAGTTAGTCGTTTTGATGTTCCGGACCTTTGCTTCTCTAACTGGACCTCTTTGAATTCTAATCGAATACCCCTGATATAGAGAATAGTACACTGTTTTCAAACAGTTTGTCTCTGGTTGTGTGCAGCTGCTGCAGGACACACTGGGGTCTGCTTTGATTTTGGGCAGTGGCAGCATGGAACTTGCCAGCAGTGGCTTCAGACCCACCAGACAAGACGTGTTTGAGTTCATCAACCAGTGTGGCGACATAACCTCCACTGATCCAGATGATGTGAGTGCTTTAAAGACACACACAAAGTTTTCACAAAGTGTTAAAATTCTTTCTCTGTGAAAAAATCTTCTACATGGTGACAGGAAAATGAACATCCAACTGTCCTTTTTTTCCAGCTCTCCCATATTGAGTCAGCACTGAGGTCCCACTACAGGGTCCGGGACAGTCGTGACCTGGGCTATGGGACTCTGCAAATGCTGGCTGGCCTGGTCCAACGCCAGAGAGGGCTGGCTGGAGGAGGACTAAGCCCGGTCTACTACGAGTCAGCCCTGTATGCCAAACATAGCAAATCAAGGTTAGCAGTGTATTGTCAGTTACAGATATTAAGCCCAGTATAACCCTGATGAGATACACTAATTTGGAAAGCTCCATCGTTTTCTAACCTCTATTTCATCTCTGCTTTCTTGTCTCCAACATCACTCCCGTGAACAGTGCTGAAGGTGGGTGTGAGGCAGTGGGGCGCCTAGGCGAGATGTCCAAGGCCCAGGCTCTGGCCAGCTTGCTCTCCTGCCCTCTGCTGGAAGATTTAAGTGAGTGGAGCCAATGGGAACTGATCTTTAAACCCCTTGGCTCCCTCAAAGACTTCATCGAAAGAAACGCAGGTAGGAGTCAGCCACAAAGAGTTTATGTATGGCTAGATAATTTGTAGATAGATGTACTACCCCTCTTCTTCTGCTGTAAATTCTGCTCAGTTTTTCTTAAACATGCCTATTTAATGCAGATAAAATTGTTGTAAATTAAACTTTTAATGTCTTTGTGGGGAAATGTGATTGTTTCAGCAACAAATGGTAGGTTAGAGCTGTGGGTTGTGTACTTAACATTGCCAAATAATAATATGTGATTATTATTATTATTTATTATTATTTACTTACAACACAGCTAATACAGGCCTAGCAGCGTTGGAGGTGAGGCCAGGTTTGCTGCTCAGGATCACCACACACACAGGAGACAAGCATTTCTCCAGTGCTGCCATGACCCTGGACCCCGTCGGCACAGCTGGCCACCTTGTGTCCATGGTGGTGGCTGATGGGGTCGTCAATGCTCCCACCGCCCTCCTGGCCAATCACATGCAGAGCTCCCTGGCAGCAGCTGTGGCTAAAGAAGGTAGTGATGGATCGGGGCTGGGAGATTTAAGTTCACTTCTGATTCCTATCTATCCTATTTACTTCATAGCGAGGAGATATTAACAACTGGAATAATGCAGTGTGTTGCAAATTCCAGCATGATTGTGTCCTCTGTGCTAAAATAAGATGTGTGTTCTTTAGATTTGTCCCAGGCTGAAGAGAACGTGTCTTGTTACAGCAGAGTGGCCAAATTCCTCTTGGCGTGTTTGACACGAATCCCCACCAGAACGTGCCAGGCTCTTTTGCAGCAGGTCAGTATCACTGCATTGCCCAAATCATACATCTTCTGTTACGTTGAAGCCTTGTTTGGAATTTAGTGTAAAACACAGTGAACGCAAACAGTCGAAGTGGATGATGTTAATTTCATCCCATGGCTTCTTAATAAGGCTTGCTGGAAATAGAAGGTCGAGCTCTGATATCCCAGAACCACCCCTGTCTACTTGAAATCTAATCAGCGCTTTTGATAATCTGTGCATTTAGGCTTAAAAGAAGACCAGTAGGCGTATAGCATCATTAGATGTCATGCTCAGCGATTAAAAAAACAGACTTTGTGTGTGTAAAGAGTATAGATATTGATGTTTAGATTTCTTTTTAATGTGGTGTTTAATCAGGAAATATTCTGCCCCAGCAAACAGATGGAGCACAGCTTTAAATAAACAAAACACAAAAAGCTGTAACACCATTTCAGTGTCTCCTCAACCAAAAGAGTGGGCAGCTTTAGCCTGTGAATTTAATCTGCTCACCTAAATTGCTGAGGAGGTGGTAGTTATCAGTCTTACAGTTGTCATGCCAACTGCAGACTTTTCCATCAAGCCAGCCTGGTCAGATAGATGCAGAATCTTCCTGGCTTGTTGGACATTTTAGACTTGCTACAGTTTGTGATAAAACTTTCTTCTTTACATTAGACGCAGGATTTAAGCAATCATTGTATCCCATTTTCACCTGTTTGGTTTTGCAGCAATTATTACAATAAAGTTTGAATAAAAAAATGTCAAGTGGTGTGATGACAGAATGAAGTGCACTTCTGGTGAAACTGATTAAAAAATGTTGTGTATTTTCCTACGTGACCTTCAGGTGTTTTTGGAGCCTTTCTCCCGTGTCTTGGGCCAGGCCAAATCTAAACAGGTCCTGATCACTGTGGCCCAGTCTGACTCGAGGGACATAAACTGCCTGCATCGGCTGGGCATCCTCCTTGGCATCACAGACTGGGTGAAAGACTACCAGAAAAAGCTGAACCCACCACAGAGCCAAATCTGCAACTCGCACTCAGCGCATGTGGAACCAGCCAAGGTCAGAATACAAGTCAGAAAAATAGAAAAAAACAGTATTCAGAGCAGATTGGATGAGTCATATTTGAAACTGACAATCAACACAAGTGCTTTTAAATGTGTGGACCTTGGACACATAATATTTAATATTTTAAACTTTCTTTGGATCCGCAAGAATTGTGTTCTTTTTTACATTTTGAGCAGAAGCATCTGTGAAATAAACAGAAGGAACTGGTCCCAGTGTAATTGACAAGTGATCTCAGGGTAGTGTAATGCCAAAACACAGGCAGCCACTCAAAACTGTTTCTGAGCCTTATTTATAACTTAGGTTTGCTAACCTTAATAGATTCAAGTAAACTTCATTTATATTGCGCCAATTCATAAAAAGAAATAAGCACTTGGTGACATTGGCAATGTAAAACTCCTTTTTAGCAGGTAGAAACCTCAAGCAGAACCTAGACTCAGAGTAGGCGGTCATCTACCTCTACCTGTTGGGTTGAGAGAGGGGGTGTGAGAGAGATAGAGAGATGGGGGAAGAATCAGTGAGAGAGAGAGAGAGAAAGTGCAGGTGGAAAGAGAGCACACAGTAGCCCAACACAGGGATTGCAGGTGTCGAGCAGGAACTTGGGGGCAGTAGGTGGCTTGTAACCAGCAGTCCAGATCCAGGGAGAGAGGGAAGAAGTTGAGTTAGTAACATGCATTAAATGGATAAAAATGCATAAAGATGGAAAGGGAGAGGAGGAGAGAGAAGCTGATTGCATCAAGGGAACACAAACACACACACACTCAAAACCTGCACAAGCACTTGTCTACACCATAAGCTACAGACCTTTAGGCTATATGTAATAAATTTGCACTACAAACATAGTTATATTTTTCTTTATATTTACTTTTCTGTGTGTGTGTGTGTGTGTGTGTGTGTGTGTTTGTATGTATATATATATATATATATATATATATATATATATAAATGTATATATGTATATGTATATAAATGTATATATATTGTTCTTGATAATAAATCTGAGCTTGAACTTGAACTTGGAAGTCCCCCGGCAATCTAGGCCTATAGCATCATAATTAAGGATGGTTCAGGGCTCACCTGGGCCAGTCATAACTAATATGCTTTATCAAAGAGGAAAGTCTTAAACCTACTCTTAAATGTGGAGGTGGTGTCTGGCTCCTGATCCCAAACTGGGACCTGGTTCCACAGGAGAAAAACTTGAGAGCTGAAGGCTCTGGCTCCCATTTTACTTTTGGGGACTTTAAGAACCACAAGTAACCCTGCATTCTGGGAGCGCAGTGTTATAGTGGGGTAATAGAGTACTATGAGCTCTTTAAGATAGGATGGTGCTCGACTGATAAGGGCTTTGTAGGTGAGGAGAAGGATTTTAAATTCTATATTCGATTTTACAGGAAGCCAATGCAGAGAAACTAAAGCCGGGAGAATTATGACCTGTTTTCTTAGTTCTTGTCAGTATACGTGCCGCAGTATTCTGGATCAGCTGGAGAGTCTTAAGGGAGTTATTCAGGCAGCCTGATAATAGGAGTTGAAATAATCAAGCCTAGAAGTAACAAATGTGTGGACTTGTTTTTCTGCATCATTTGAGGCAGGATGTGCCTGATATTTGCAATTACATAGGTGAAAAAAAGAGATGTACATGGATTTGGATTTAATAAGTAGATTCAATACTGAAATCTGATTCAGTAAGCAGATTTGATACTGGATTCAGATTAGACAGAATGCTGTCAAACCCCAATGCACTAGGCATTCCTGTCCTCTGCTAGGTCAGCTTCCCCCTGCAACACATATAATGTTAAAAAACTGTATTTATGTTTTGTTTGTTTGTCTATTACTGTGCCCATAGAACTTAGGGGCATAGGTGTGTTCAGACCTGATACATACAGTACATATTTGGGTAACCATGTTGTATAGCTGTAAATTCACTGTGTTCCTCGGTCTTGTCTCTGTTATGGTCCTGGCAAACTTGGCTTCTGATTATTATTTTTTTTTTCAGTCTAATTTGATAGATTCTGAGAGCAGCAGTCTGTCAGGTCTAAATATGAGTGAAGATGAGTATCTTGAGGATAACATCATGGACACCAGCTTTGCCTCCTCCCATCTCAACCAGAGCCTACAACAAGGTGATTGAAAGTAGTACTATATTTTTATTTCAGACTAAATAAATACATAGTAAAGTTCTGTGCCAGTTTCCTTTTCTTATTTTGTAATTGCAAAATGTTTTCCTTTAGTCAATGGTGAGCGAGACGAGGAGGGAGAGGATGAAGAGGAGCTGTATGAACTGGCCTCACTTCGTAACGGAGAAACATCAGAAGTCAGCAGTGAAGCTGAGGGAGGCCAGGGCGAGGAACAGTCAGTATCGTCTGATTCTAACGAAAAGGATGCTGCCAGCTGCCAAGCAGAGACCACAGTAGATCTTCAAAGAGCCGTAATTGAGGACATCAGGTTTGTCCTCATACGTCCAGCCTTTACAATTACCTACACTATGTCCCTTAAAGTGTCATGCTTTTGTTTTGGCAAATGTGGTGCCTTAAAAGTATTGCTGATCTATACTTCTGTCTCTTCCATTTCTGACAGGAAGAGCGAGTTTGGGATTGGTGTGGAATTGAACGCTGAAGGCCAGAAACTGATGCAGGTCCACCAGGACAGGCTGGGCCGCAGCTTGGACCGCCTCTCCACCGAACTCTACAGCAAAGACACGCACTTTGTCCTGGAACTCATTCAGGTGGCTTCTATAATATTTAGACCCTAAAAGATGAAGCTAAATCTTGATTCAGTGATGAAATAAAATCATCACAAATACTCAGTTATTATGAAACATAGTTAACATAGTTATTTCTTCTGACATTATGACTTTGGACATTTACCTCACTGTCTTTCTTTTTTGTTAATTTATTGTAGTTCAAAGCATTGCACCACTCCAAGAAAAAACCTTACCAAACATGTTTTTGAGCTAAAAAGAACTGAAGAATTATGTT
This sequence comes from Micropterus dolomieu, assembly GCF_021292245.1. Taxonomy (NCBI): domain Eukaryota; kingdom Metazoa; phylum Chordata; class Actinopteri; order Centrarchiformes; family Centrarchidae; genus Micropterus; species Micropterus dolomieu. Next base: position 5,264,467 of record NC_060163.1, on the reverse strand, counting down.
ATTCATAATAGTGATTTATTTGGGTCCTTTATATTATGATCAGGTGTGATTAATATTCTGTAAAAGTAAAAAGCAACTCGAGATTTTGACTTATTGTGTCATGTCTTATAGTTCAATTACTGTGACGTGTTCTAACCTCTTTTATTCTATTTTTCAGAATGCTGACGACAACAGTTACCCAGAGGATGGTCTTGTTCCAGCTCTGGCCTTTTGGGTGGAGAGAGACTGCATCACCGTTCTCAACAATGAGGACGGCTTCCAGGAGAGGAACATCAGGGCCATCTGTGATGTGGGTCGCAGCACCAAGGGCAAACATAAATATGGATACATAGGTAAGTATGTGCATGTGATCAGAAATTATAAGTCGAGGTTCATGTGCCTAGGCTTTTGTCACCTGAGGATATACAGAATGTGTGATGTTTGTAAATTTGACCTTGTCTTAACGTGGTCTCTCATTGATTGTGATTGCTCCACTCATCACAGGACAAAAGGGAATCGGCTTCAAGTCCGTGTTTAAAGTCACAGACTGTCCTGAGATTCACTCCAATGGTTTCCACTTGCGCTTTGACAAGACCTGTGGCCCCATGGGATACATCCTCCCCCACTGGGCTGAAGATGAGAGGCTTCTGGACACACAGCTTCTGGACATAAATCAGCACAGGTTGGATGTTTAAGAGACAATATGCATGATAGTATGATTTGTCAGAGTAGGAAAAGCAAAGGTGTTACTAATATTGTATAATATCATTAACTATGGCTACGTTTCAGTCTTGTGTCCCAGTAAGGCGTGAGCCAGCAAGCACAATCCCAAATCCAAACCATGTATAATCTATGTATAAACTAAAACAGTTTAATTATTATGTTAGTAAATATACCTCAAATAAAAAGTACATGGCCAGACTAATTGGTATAAACATTTGAAAGCCTGTTTCTTCCATGACAGCAAAGTTAAAACATCCCGATAAGGAAGTTTGCATTTAAGTTTCCTGTGTCCGAAGGAAAAAACTATTAAAGCAGCAGTGTCAAACACAAGAGTAACGTGATATCACCGTATAATGTTGATGGTTTGTGGGTAAACAGTTGCCTATTTACACATCCAGCGGACAAGACGCAACGTTAGCAGCTAGTTTTAGCTCTGTTTTGGTCTCCACTTACTTCTGAAATCCCTGCTAAAAGCTCCACTATGTTAACCAGCTAGTCGTTAACCTTGTCTGTCACTTGGTGTGGAGCAGGTAGTGTACAGTGGGTTTGTGAGAGCTATTTGGATGGAAACTGGTTGTTTGGAGCAGTGAGACTGAACCAAAGATGCTAAAATTCTTCATAGAGCTGATGGGAACTGCAGAGTTGGTTGACCCCTTTCAACGCGCAGTTGATATTTTGATTAGTGCAGCTTGAAAATGATTTTAGGAAGTCTATAACTACCTGAGCTTCTTGCTGCCAGTATGTAGACGTGATGTTCTAGGTGAGCGGAAGAAGGAATTTATTTATTTTTAAAGCTGCATGTTTGATATTCGAACCACCAGTTTTCTAAATACCTAACTGTGTTAATTCTCTCATCAGCTTTACCACTAAGATCAGCCTTCCTCTGCGCTCTGAGAGCCATCAGACCAGAAACCTGTTTCTTGACGTGCACCCCTCCCTGCTGCTCTTTCTGCACCGCTTGCGCTCCATCATCATCTACAATCAGGTAGCTGTCTCACTAATCATTCGCTCACATTCATTAATGCAAGCACACACAGCTGACTTACCGACCTTTAACATACATTTACCTTGACATACCTTTAAACCTGAACTATCAACTGTTTTCTATACAACCTCTACCCGCTGCGTCTGTCTCCCTGCAGAGTGAGAAGCGGCTTGTGACAATGACTCGTAAAGACCTGAGTCACAATGTGTTAGAGGTGGAGCACACAGAGGGCATTGAACGCTGGCTAGTGGTCAAAACTATGGTGCAGCCCAAGAAGGTAATGCAAACACTCTAACATTCAAATCTCATTCTGTTGCTTCACTGTCAGGCAAACGTATCATATCTAGATCTAACTTTGCATTTTTCTGACTTGCTCCTGTGTTTGCACTATATAACTGTTCCTCTTTCTGCACAAGTCTTGCCAGAGTTCTCACTCAATAGGCAGTCTTTCTGTTCCCACATCAAGCAGGAATACATGACAAAAATAATCCAGACACACATACAAGCACATAAACACCACCTAAAGTTCCCTGCTACTCTTTATTCTTCAGTTAACCTTCTTCCATTTCCCAGAGGCAGCTACCCCGCTACCTGCAGTAAGGTTATATAAGAGAAGAAATGGAGCTGAGTGAGAGAAAATATGCTGAGACATTCTGTGCTCCAGTTTCCAAACAGTCATTAAACAAACACCAAGATACATTTCTGCAAGAAGTCAGCTTTGATCTGTTTCTCCTTCAGATCAAAGAGGATGTTGAGTCCACCGAGCTTGCCCTTGCTTTCCAGCTTGACAGCAACATCACAGAAAGTGGCGTTGTATGCCAGCCACAGAAACAGCCAGTGTTTGCCTACCTGCCCCTGCGTAGCTTCGGCTTCCGTTTCATCATCCAAGGTGAGAATGGAGTTTAAAATGATAGAGCCACCCATTCATGGACACACAGTTCGCCTCATGAGGAAGAGATCTGACTGTTACTTGATATTCTTCTCCAGGTGACTTTGACATACCTTCCTCACGTGAAGACGTTGACAGAGACAGCTCATGGAACCAGTGGCTTCGATCTGAGATCCCACAACTTTTCCTCAAGGCCATGGATGTCTTCACTGTAAGACAAAATTTCACTTAAATGGCAAATAAGATATTACTTTATTGATCCCTGCAAGGAAATGATCATGAATTGCAAATGACCAGGACAAGGCGAGTGGACATAGAAATAGAGCATAATAGTAGATGAATCTGGGCAAGACGTTTCATTGATGGCAGCTTAACAGCAAGAGAAAAATGACATAATGGAGAAATAATTAGTAAATGAAAACAGTATTTTAGTTAGAAGGCAGACTCAAAATGTCACATTGGCAGGTACGACATGACTCCGTTATACTGATGGAATTTATGTCAAGGCTGCACGCAAACGTGGTCAAAGTGTCAACAGAAAGGAGCAGAAAACAGGGAGGCATCGTATTAAAAAATTACTTACTTACTTAAAACAGGAAATTAGAAATACATTACAAATATGCCTGATTCCAAAGCTACTACTAATGATTATTTGCATATTGATTATCACTTAACATCTTGTAAAAAAATAGTTGAAAAAAGCCAATACCAGATTTGCGGTGCCCAAAGTGAAATCTTCAAATGTCTTGTTTTGTCTGAGCAAAAGTCCAAGGCTGCGTTCAAAAAGTCTTTTTTGCTTAGGAAGGTTCCTAACTGAGTGAAGTAAACCAGAAGTATTTTCCGTGGCAGCCAAGATAAGAGCTGATCGAATTCTCTAAAAGCTTTCATATCTCCTTTAGCATAGGGTACACCGGACCATCCTTTACCAAAGGAAAGCAGAGAATGCCGTCCCACAATTCCTTGCGGCGGCAACATTTAAAGCAGCCCACATTCTAAATCTCAAACGATGAAATCCATTGACCACATTTAGCAAAATCCTTGCAATACAGACTCACATTATGATACTTCAGTAAGACTCACAATTACCTTCTTTCTTTTGGTTTGTTTTCTTTTGGATTTTTTGTAACCTAATACTGTTTTAACACCGTTTTATGTTTCGGGTTGTTGAAATAAGCCATAAGCCGTCCTCTTTTCCTAAGTCCTTACGGATTCTCCTTCACATCTTTCCTTGACCTCATGAAGTTTTCCATCGAGGGCAAGGAAAGGTGATTAGGAAAGGAGATTTCTTTGACTTTTCGGATGCAGCTCAAGTTATTCAGTTTATTATTACACATGACAAAGAGAAGCAGCAACTCCTGCCATTTTAGAAGCTGGAACCACAACTTTTGCTTGAAAAATTATGGAAATGATTATTTGATTATCATATAGTTGACAATTATTTTTCTTGTCAATCAACTAATTGTTTCCATTCTACCTGATTCTCTTTGCAGCTGAGGTAAATAAAGGCTTTGGCCACTGTTGGAGAATTTTTGATATATGAAGAAAAAGGAATAACAACCTGTTTTCTGCCTATTCCAGGATCACCCAGAGTTCAGGGGGCTGAAGGGCCTCAGCCAGTTCTTGCAGTTTATCCCCCTGCCTGACGAGATTTTGGACTTCTTCAAGCCGGTTGCCGGGCAGATTATTCAGCTGCTTAAGGGCAAGGCCTTCCTACCCACTCTCAGTTCAGGTATTACACAGACCAACACAGGCTGCACATGTTTAAAATGTAAAATCTTAAAATCACACAAAAATAACATAAACAAAAATATTTCTAGTAATACTGTGAGCTCGAAATTGGCATACTAGAAACTGAAAACATTTTATCTAACCCTGGAAACGTTCCTCTCTGTGCTTTTTTTACCAGATGGTAAGGTTGTGTACAAGCTGCCGTCCCAAGTGGCCGTCTGTCAGGACGCTGTGATCCGCGACGTGATTGGTGGAGACGAGCTAGAAAAGCATCTGTCTCTGTCTTATCTCCATCCGGGTTTGGGCCATGCCCCACCCACCTCCCTGCTGACTCACCTAGGTGTCCGATACCTGCGGGGATCTGATGTTACCACGGTAACCACAGCCATGGCCAAGGAGCTGATGAGAGTTGAAGGCATCCATTCAGGTGTGTTTAGTTAGTGTGTGTGTGTGGAAGGGAGGAAGAGGGAGAAATTTGTTTGAAGGCCCTATATATCTATGTTATGCTCAGATACTATTTGCTGCAAGACATCCCAAATACACAGTATATATGTGATGATAAATACATGTAACTCAACTCCCTCTTGTTTTTACGGATTAATGGCAAAATGATTCATGAAAGTAATTTAGATCTTTATCAGTCATTCTTTTAAAAATGTAAAAGTTATCTGGTATGCACAGTGTGTGCATTCATTGGGTAAATTGTAAATGTAAATACTCTAAATGTAAATGTAATTTGTTTAGCGCCTTTCTAGTTTTTTTGACCACTCAAAGCGCTTTTTACACTACATCACATTCACCATTCCCACACATGCATACACTGAGCCGAAGTGCTCAAACAGAAACTAACATTCACACACATTCATACACTGGTGGAACAGCCACCACGGGCAATTCAGGTTTCAGTATCTTGCCCAAGGACACTTCGATAAGCAGCCTGCCCAGCAATTCATGAAATGAAAGCTTGACTAATTTCTATGGGATGTAAAATTCTAGATATTTTTGACATGAACACACTGTTTCCTAGACGGCGGCCTGCATCAGCTGGCCAGGCTGCTGGTTTGCAACTTCCGAGCTCTGGAGCATGGCTACGGAGAGGCAGACTCCATCCTGCAAACCCTAAGGGATCTACCCATAATCCCCCTGGCTGACGGACGTGTGGTGGCGCTAAGCGGGGAGGGAGTATTCTTTCCAATGGATGAAACCAAAAACAAGAAAAAGAAAGCTCAAGCCCAGACAGGTAATTTCACTTCAGCATGTACTTTATTTATATTATATGCATTATAGACACAATATATATACATATATGTATTCTATAGTTATTTATATTATATATACATATATACATATATATAATTTATATATTTTATATAACACTATTCTTATTTATTCCAAGTATTAAATGTCAGAAAATTCTATTATAGTTAGTAGTAGGTAGTGGTAATCCAAGATACTACCACTACGGTAGTATCTTGGATATCATGAATCTGAACACTGTTTTGTTCCCAGTTCTTCTTTAAATGGTCTACCTCAAGAATGGTGAGGGTGTGAGTACACTGATATACATTTTGTGTATGCGTAAGTACACTGCGTAAGTAAACTGCGACATCACTAAAAATAGGTCCAGTATACAGAATACGGGGCATGTAGAGTTAAAAAAGAATTTGAAAAGAGACAGCTGTGTGTGTGTGTGTGTGTGTGTGTGTGTGTGTGTGTGTGTGTGTGTGTGTTTTTTTGTCATTTTGGCAGAACATTAGTACCTACCACCTGCAAAGAATGTGTGGATGTGTATGTGCCTCCTTATTGCAGTCCTAAATCAACAATGACAA
>NC_060163.1:5248965-5258314 GCF_021292245.1 Micropterus dolomieu | reverse complement strand
CTATAGTTATTTATATTATATATACATATATACATATATATAATTTATATATTTTATATAACACTATTCTTATTTATTCCAAGTATTAAATGTCAGAAAATTCTATTATAGTTAGTAGTAGGTAGTGGTAATCCAAGATACTACCACTACGGTAGTATCTTGGATATCATGAATCTGAACACTGTTTTGTTCCCAGTTCTTCTTTAAATGGTCTACCTCAAGAATGGTGAGGGTGTGAGTACACTGATATACATTTTGTGTATGTGTAAGTACACATTTACTGTAAAACTACAGGGTATTATAATTTAGGGTTTATTTTCTAATGTTTTCTGAGATCTCAGTAAACTGCGACATCACTAAAAATAGGTCCAGTATACAGAATACGGGGCATGTAGAGTTAAAAAAGAATTTGAAAAGAGACAGCTGTGTGTGTGTGTGTGTGTGTGTGTGTGTGTGTGTGTGTGTGTGTGTGTGTTTTTTTGTCATTTTGGCAGAACATTAGTACCTACCACCTGCAAAGAATGTGTGGATGTGTATGTGCCTCCTTATTGCAGTCCTAAATCAACAATGACAACAATTAAACACAGAGGAAGGAGCGCAGCCAGAATATAGGGCAGTACAGTTTCACAGGTTCACTGTTTCCAAAAATGCAATAAACCAATGAAGAAAAACCAAAATAGATAAATATGTGTCACCTTTGCGATGGTGAGAGGTGCACATGTAACAATTTCCATCTGTGCTCATAAAGCTCAACAGTGAAATACTCGCAGAACTGAAAATTATGGTGTGAATTCATGAGATTAATAAAAATAGCACATTGAATTATTTGGTACATTTAGACCCAGATACTGAGATAAACTGACATGGTAATTCAGGCTCTGAAACAGATAAAAAAGTTTATTTTCTGATGTCTGAGAAGTTATAGAAACAAAGCCTGTGTTGTTTGTGAAAGACTCTGAACCCTTTAAAGGACCTGCGTCAACAGCAGCTGTGTCTGCTCTCTTAGAACTCAGCACATTCACAGACATTGAGGCCAGCGAAGTAGGTGTATGACACGACTTCACCCCTCTCTAAGAATATGCAGACGTAAAGCCACTCGCATCAGAGCATCCAAACAGAAAAGCGGAGGCACGCCACCCGTGTTGTGCGTCATCACATTCAAAAATGGCACCCAAAGCAGAGGTTTAGAATGACGAGCATGAATAATTGATGTTCACACTCTGATGTAAGCATCCTGCCACTGCAGTTTGCTGGATTTAATAATCATGTAGTCTTAGGGGTTTGGTGTCTTTATAAACAACTCAGAGTTCTTATAGTCTTAAAATTGATCCTGCTTTACCTTTTTGAGTGTTGTGCCTCTACGCCCCTTGTAATCTCGCTTCAGTGCTACACATGAGCAGTGTGAATGCCAGAAATCAGTATAAAACATGAGGTCATATAAGTGATCTGGCATTACATCACTATGTTACTTTAATTAGCTTACCATAAAAGGTCAGTGGTGAGTCAGTGATCAGTGTGAGGGCTGCAGCTGACTTGTTTCTGACAAAACTTGTCTTGAATCATTTAGTGCCCAACATGTCAGAAAATAGGGAAAAATTGTCGCACCTTACCAGAGGCCCATGGGGATGATCTTCATGCTGCTTGTTTTTCTGACCAACAGTCGCACCGCCCATAGATACTATAACCTGAAACTGAGAAAAGACACAAATCCTCACATTAACTGTATCTATAATAATCAAAATTGTTGACAAACAAGCTGCTGTTGATAAATCATGACCTAATCGTGTCAGTACTGAACAAAATCAACGTGTTTAATTGGATCTTTACAACAAGAAACCTCAGGCTAGTTTTTCCATTTAGATTTCTCCTTGAGATGGATTTCTGTAAAAAAGATTTCAGACAGCTAAAGTGTGACAGCAGAGCAGTGGGATGAATGGGCAGATCAGTAGATGTAGGACTTTTTCCTCATCTTAAGAAAGACATATCAGACATCTAAACAAATTAAAAGTCTACTAAAACTACCAAACTGTCGGCATGGAGTACGAAAGGCTTTTACCAGGCAGGGAGGATGTAACAAAAAAGATAGTTATTCATTGTATTATGGGAAATTTAGGATTCAGTGTTTTTTGGAGCTTGACCCATACTAGGACTAAAAGTCAGGATATCTTGGTTTGTGCTATATTAATTTGGTCCATTTTTTTCCTGGTGCGTCTCTTGTGAGCCCTCTAACTTTATGGAAGTACATCCCGGGAGCTATGCAAGATCAAGAACAGTAAAGATTCACAAATTCTCTGTTAGGGCAGCACGTACATTTCAGCCCTTAATATTAAAAAAAATGACAGTGAAGCCTTGAGCAAACCTTGTGCAGCGCAAAACCTCAGGCTCTGCTTAAATGTGAAGTCAAGTGGACAGAGATGTGTGTGATAGCTTCAGAGAGACAGCTGAGTTAAACACAGTGTTCTTCTGAAATATTGAGCAGTACAGAGATCAGTGGGGAAACGTTCCTTCAGATGCCAGTCTCAGAGAGCGGAAAAGTAGGTCACTGGAGGTTTTCGGATACCCATATTTAGGTAAATTTAGCTTAAAATTCTCAAGAAACAAACAAGAGGCTATTAAGAAATGCAAGAAATTCAGACTCAACACACACTATATTTCCCATATAAAAAGGAGACGAAAATGTCTTCCAGTCTTCTGCTTCTCTTAACATCTATTGCTAGATAATCCCTTAAAGGGATGTACCGTGTGAAATGAACTGGAAAAACTGAAACAGTATTTGGCATGAAAACTCAATATTGTAACTGAAATGTTCTCCCCTAAAAGTTCTTGAACTTAAATTTACCATTCAATCCTATTTAGAACAGTAACCCATATGGCATTTGTTAAGTCCAGGTTTAATGTTTGTTGTCGCTGGGAGGGTTGATTCATTTCCATATAGGCTGTGGTGGTGTTAATCCAGCTTTCCTCTCATTCATTTTCTTTTCATAGGACCTCTGTCTGCATTGTACAAGGATGTAAATGTAGTTCACCCTTCTCTCCTGACCTGTGTGGAGCCTCTGGAAAGTCAGCAGGTTCGGGAGCTGCTGAAAAGACTCGGAGTTCACGAACTGGAGCCTCAAGAGCTACTGGAGCAACACATCTACCCGTCAATACAGAACAACAAATGGAAGGTACCATGCTGTTTATCCTGGCACAGAAGTGTGCCAAAAATCATTTTATGCTAATTTACATAGCAAGTTTATGCTTAAAAAAGTATTGCCCGTTATATTTGGCTTAAATGTCTCTCTTTCTTTCTCTTATCGCCCTCTTTTTCCTTCTGCGACCCTATCGTTCTCCACTGATTCCACCACCAGTCGAAGCCTGAGGCTGTGGTGGTGAGTTACTTGGTTTTCATCAAGCGGCATTCTTCCTCCAGTCAAGAGTACTCAGATTATGCAGTACCCGTCCTCACCAGCAGGGGTCTGCTGTGCCCAGCCAATGAAAAGGTGCACTTTTCTGAAGAGTACGGGAACATCAACCTGCCAAAGAAACTGCCCGGTACGGAGACACTCACAGTTCTTAATACACACACACGCGCTGTGTCTGTAAAAAGGTTCATGCAATTGAACATGAATCTTCTCCATCTAGCTATGTTGGCTAAACTACTATCACCAAGATTTGTTTTTTAGTGTCCCTAGCTGCCTCTCTTTTCTTCAAACCTGTATTTGCTTTTGTGCGTGTATGGATTTGTATGTGTGTGTGTGTGTGTATATTTTCTTATGTGAGGAAAGCAGTTTGTGATTGGGTGAGGGTTTGCCTCTATAGTTAGGGTTAAAGACAGCATGAAAACACTGGGAGTATTGAACTGTGGTGTGTGTGTGTGTGTGTTATGTAAGTTGTAGTGAAGTATGGATCAGAACACTTGGCCTGCAAATCAGAGGGGGGCTGATTTCACAAACTGACGTTCTCTTTCCTGTGTTTCTGCTCTTCTGCCCATTTGAACACATCAGTTGGAACCTTTTTAAACTAATAATAAATATTTTACATCACCTTGGGTTCATTTCCACTTTGCTTTAATAGTATAATTAGTAGGGCTGGGCATATTAACGCATTAATTAATTAACACCGACAATTATTTTATCGCACGTTAACGCAGTTTTTATTATTATTATTTTGAAAGTCCATTGCTCACTGAATACACATACAGTCAAACCATGGGTCACAGCATGCAAATCACCCACCCAAACAAGCAGCGGAGGGAGGCTTCGGCTGACTACGCTGGATGCAGCGTGTGGGAGAAGTAGATAAACAAAAGCAAGACAAGCAATCAAATGCCCTAGCTAAGTGGATAGTTACACACTGTATGCTGATTAGTATTGGGGAAGATTTCAGTCTTAGGAACGTTCTTAAAATCAAAACGTAGTCGCTTCGTCCCGGGGGGTTTGCTCTTTGCTTCGGTGATCAGACAGGGAGACAGCGCTCCGTGAGTAAACAGCAGGTGCTCTATTGAGAGTAACCATGGTAACAGCTTCTGTGCGCTACACAACTGTAGCCTATTTAACTTAATTTAAAATTATAGGCTAACTAACGTTACCTGATAGGCCTTTTTTGCGTTGATGCTCTGCCGTGTGAATTCCCTCCTGTTGATTCTGGAAACTCACAAACAGCGAGGATCAGTCTCTCTTCCAATGATGTGTGCTGCGTGTCGTGTACAAAATGTTCTAGACAAGTCAACTCTGGCAGCGGGCGTGAGGCGAGCACGACCGCGGCAGTTTCACGGGAAAGCGCTTGTCGCTACGCCTTGTGCTCGACCACTTCCCCTCACTCTAACAGGGACACGTGCTACTGAACATAGACTGTTTATGCTGCTCCCTGATGAAATTCAGAGAATCCTGCTGGAAAAAAGCACCTTATTTGTTCAAAGTGTTTGCAAACCACATGTTATTGCACTTTTGTCTGTATTAAAAGTGTGCAATTCATTCTTCAATTTTGGCATTACTATGCGATTAATCTCGATTAAAGATTTTAATCATTGCCCAGCACTAATAATTAGCAAGTAGAGGCACCCTGAAAATATCTCGTTCACATTTGATGTTGAGTATGTGCCAATAACTATTCTAATTCAATACTTAAGCTAGAGTGCGGGCCTTTTACAAATAAATAAACATCCATTACATACAAGCACTTGCTAACCGAGTTCACACAATGCCGATTAAGCTTAGCACCACCAGGTAAATCACTCTGTACTCGTACCTGAGTTTTTAAATCTGGTGTCTGTGGTGATGTTCCTATGGTGGTGAACCAGTAGTGAACCAATCATTGCCAACCAGCAATGATTGATGTTTGAATGAAGGGGGGAGCCAACGTAGCAACAGCAACAACTGAGTATAAGCCCGTGTCATTTAAGCATGCACAGTTAAATAACATTTAAAATAAAATAAAGTCTCATTTTGTAAAGTTAAATATGTTAGTACTCACTTTAAAGTTGCTGCCTTCATCATACTTAGACATGGTTACTTTCATTTCCCATCTTGTAAAAACTAACAGCAGCCATTTTAGGTGTTTGCTGATAATGTTGTTTATTACATGCTGTGTATAACCGCTGATCAACGGTAACAAAGCTGCTACTAGTCAGTTAAGGACTGCTAGTTACTGGCTAATGATAATTTTCATTATTGTTTAGTTTTCTATACAGTCAACAAAAACAGTTAAATAGCCTTCATAGTCTCCAAGAGCCAAAAGTGACGACTCCAGATGTCAATCCAACAATCCAAATCCCAACTCTATTCAGTTTATGATCATAAAAGACTAAGAAAAACGGAGTAATTATTTTTGCTGTTTTTGCTTTAAATGATCAAATTGATTATAAAAATAGATGCTATCAGTAACTGTAGAATACACCCTGATCAGTTCTAATTCCAGTCTCTTAGATAGCCTTGGGAGATCCCTTCCATAAACAGATGAGGCCATGGGGCCAGCCTATCACACATCACTGGTATTATTATTAAATATTTCCCATAAAGCTAGCCGATTCCCACCTCCAAGAAGATGATTGCTTTTTTTGCCTCATTTTGTATTCTATTAGGCTTTACTGAGGAAGATGTTTTGCTAGTGATTTTTCCCCCTCGAGTTTTGGCTCTTTTTACCATCCAGCATTGCCAGAAACTCTGAAAGCTGTGGCCATAAAGTATTACTTCCATAGTGCAGCAGATTCCCTGTGAGATTTGACTAATTACACTAATGTTTCACCTGGTTTCAGAGATAACTGATATCAAAAGGTAAACATGGCCTTTCTATTTGTGATTTTCTCTTCTCTTTTACCTGTTTGCTGTTCCACTGGACGTCAGATTAAAGTGTCTTTTACAGTATTTCTTTGTTGTTCTTCCACCCGTAAACAAATATCCTGCTGCCTGTCTACCTTTTTCTCCACCAGGCTGTGATTGGGTCTTGCTGAGTCCATGCTACGTGCAGACAGACAGCGATGTGGAAGGATGGAGAGAGCTGTTCAGCAGATTGGGAGTCAGAGACGGTCTCATCATCCGCAAAGAGAGACAAACGCTCACTGCTAAAGAACTGGTGAGGAGGACATCCCTGAACTGTTTAGGAAACATTTAGGAATCACTCTCCACTCATGCTGCAAAAATGCAATTATATTGGCACAAAAGACCACGGCCCTGACAGCGCCTCCTGTGAGCCCAGATGATACAGGGCCATGGATATGTTGTGTAAGCACAAAATATTTACTGGTTGCATGGACACCAGAGGCAGAACAGAAACTTCCTGAAACACGCTGCATTACAAACTAGCTGTGACTCAACATGATGAATAAGGTAGTGATTAAAGGATGAAAATATTAACCATTATGAGTCACTCTAGGACTAGAGAGATCAATAGCTGCTTTGAGGATGAGCAGAAAAAGCAGGTGTCTAATGGGATGTGTCACAGACAGCTGAGGCTGCGCAGGTCAGACATTCCTGATGCCTGTTTTAGCCTGGACTACAGCGAGCAGGGAGAGTATGTGGATTTGTTATAATGCCATCGGTCATTGTGTGACTGTGCTGCCATCATGTAATACGGGAAAGATGGTACTTACATTGTGCCTGCCTAAAAATACTGTACATATCAGGTACTTGGGAATGAACTATCATCAGTCACTTTGTCATTAAATCTTTTAAAAGGTGGGCTGAGTGATTCTAGTCCAACACATGTCTTTTTGCCAATTAGCTCCATTAGCTGTCCGTTCTGTGCGTGCGCTGAAAGACAATCTAGTGTTTCCAGCCATGATTTGTGTGTAAGCTTATATTAAATAACTTGCCCACAGACATTCAGCTTGCTTTTCTAGTTCACTAAGATGTGCTGTTGTTGTGGCCAGCTAGTAGTTATTACTGACAAGTCCAGCAAGAAGGCCCGGCACCTGTCCTGCATCCTTTTAGCACTTTTCACTTACGCCAACGAAAAAGCCACTTGTCCAGTCCCTTGCTCGGTCACTCTCTCTTTCTCTTCAGAGATTCTGCCTTGACATCCATACGGAGAATACAGAGCTAGCTTCTTCCAAAGAACTTACACTGTACATTATATACTTTTTGATTCTTCGTATAGCTTTCTTGCCAAAGAGTCATGTTGATGCTGTAAAGCATTACACCACAGTGATAAATGTCCTGCCCAGGTTTGTTTAATCCTTACTGTTTTCTGTCGTTCCTCCAGGCCTCTAGTCCCTGGTCAGTGGAAAGTGCAACTTGGCATCAAAATCCAGGGGAAGGCTTTGTGCTTGATGACTACCCCTGTGAAGAGTTTCATGCCCTGGCCACAGCCCAGCTTCCTGACTCCCTCCTCCTGCAGCAGAGGATGGCCTTGCTGGAACTCCTGGCGACCAACTGGGATACTGGGTAACACTCACACACGTGGACACACACTTGCTTATCTGTTTCTCCTCAGATGTCATGTTCATTCGAGTGACAATTATCCCGTTTGAGAAGCAGTCGCAGCTCCACTCACTGGGTGTCTCTTATAATGGCTAGGTTTTGGCTTTAGGGTTAGTCAGGGTCAGGTAGTAATTCCCATAATTTCTGCCATGGCTATTAAGCGATTACTGAGGTAAAGTGGGGACATTATTTGACACTTTAATGTTATTTTCTCCCTGAGAGAAAAGCGGTGACACATCAGCCTGTTGTGTGGGTTTGAGGTCGCCAGAGAGATCAGTCGGGGGATTAATTCATCTGGATTTAGTTGCTCTTAGCTCTGCCCCATCTCATCAGCTACTGTTCTAGATGTGTGTGAGTAGAGGACAGCAGTTCGGGTGAGGAGGTTACCCAAGCTCACAAACTCAGACTACGAGGGGGGAGGGTTGAATCACAGTAGGTCATGAGCACCTTTTATATCGCAGTTGAGTGAATAATTTTTGCATCATTTATTATTTATTCTTTACATGACTGCCGACCACTTCCCAAAGCATGGGTAGATCATTCAAATCAGTTTCAGCTGCCTTAACATCGAATGATGACATAAGAGACACAGAAAAATATCCATATTTTTCACGTGACATATTGCATATCTCAAGCTGAATTTTTCATACTTTACTAAAAGGAATGGAAACTATTGGCTGAAATTTACTTATTAATTTACTTAGTATTGATAAACAACCAACATCACAGATGCACTAATTAAGGTATAATACCTTATTATTTGCAAGACTTGACACACGCTGTGCATGTCTGGAAAGCAATGTAGTTTTCTGCTGCTGAACTTCCAATATTATTGAAGTGAAGACACTTTTGAATCTGCATCTGTGTATTCATCCTGCAAGAGAAATATTGGTTAAATAAAGCATGATGTCATCAACAAAATAAAATGATCAGTGACAGGGCACACAGAAATGAAGAAACAGTCACATTCAGACCCAAGGGCAATTTAGACTCATCAATTAACCTATCCTGCATGTCTTTGGACGGTGGAAGGAAACCGCACAGAAAGGTCTGGGACAGCCACCCTTCTTGCTGTGAAGCGACAGTGTTAACCACAAAAGAAACAGCAATGTTTTGAGCAAATCACTATTATAGACTCTAATGTTGAGAACAAAATACAGTGGGGGAAATAAGTATTTGACCCCTTGCTGATTTTGCAGGTTTGCCCACTTACAAAGAATGCAACAATCTACAATTTTAATCATATGTACATTCTAACAGTGAAAGACAGAATCCCAAAGAAAATTCCAGAAAATCACATCATATGAATTTATAAAAATTGATAACCATCTGATGAGGAAAAACAAGTATATGACCCCCTACCAAACAGCAAGTATTCTGGCTCCTACAAGCCAGTTAGTCTTTCTTTAAGACACAGCCCCAATCCCAACCAATTATCTACATCAAATACA
>NC_060163.1:5240554-5248945 GCF_021292245.1 Micropterus dolomieu | reverse complement strand
GGTGGAAGGAAACCGCACAGAAAGGTCTGGGACAGCCACCCTTCTTGCTGTGAAGCGACAGTGTTAACCACAAAAGAAACAGCAATGTTTTGAGCAAATCACTATTATAGACTCTAATGTTGAGAACAAAATAAACAGCTATTTACTGCAAAAGAAAATAGAGTGGTATAGCAGCACTTTCACTTTAACAAAAAAGTTGCAAAATCTTTAAATGATTAAAGTGATTGCATTTATAAACCACCCATAGTTAAACAATCAGCTGGCTAATGGTTACTTTTAATCATGAACCCATGTTTGCATAATTTAGTTAACTCCATGTGTGGGCTCTAGGCTGCTAGCATACATACCTGACGTAGATGGGGAAACGAGAGATGAACTACAAGCTAGGGAGTCCTAAACTGCATTACTCTGCCTGTATATGATGCACTTTCGATAAATGTTTGAACAGATTGCTCGCATTTCCACGAGCTGGGTCTGTAGCGTGTGAGAGAGAAGAAGAGTGATTTCTCTTCTGGATAGGGAATGCATCATGGATGATTGTCTTAATCTTATTACAAATTAGACATGGTTGGTGGGGGGAAAAAATGCAAGATAATGTTTATGTAGCGATAATAAATAGGAAATGTATTTTCATACTTTCTCCAGTAGCAAAAGCAGAACCGTTAATGTCGGAGCTTATCGACACTACTGTCTTTCATAATTTAGCCCCAGGGCCCGTTTAATACTGGGTTTCGTTACCCATCTCTATCTCTGGGTGTCAGATAATACAGTGCTGCAGAATTTGCACCTTTTCCCCCAGATGTAAAACTTAGACGCAAAACATGGAAATAATCTGCATACAAAAACATTGTTAGTTACTATGAACTTTGAGTGACCTTGCTTTGTAACAAAAACAATATATAGATTCTTAATGTTTATACCTGCTCTTACTTACAGGGTAATACATTAGACTAAAGGGAGGTAAACTCTGAAATGCATTGCTTGTCTATTACAGCACAAATGGAAATGGAAATGACTTCTTAACTACCATAACTCTGTAGGCGCGTGTGGAGCACAACTGTCATCTATTACAATGGTCAAATTGACACAAGTAGATTTTTCTTTAGTGCGTAGATTAAAATTTCTCGGCGCATTTAACACATTAAGCACGTGCAGTGCTGCTGAGTGCTGTAGATTCTGCTGAGGAATTGGGTCACACAGTTCTGCCACTTTGCTGAGCTGCCACTGAAGAGGCTGTCATCCATGCACCGTAATCATAGGGTCTCTGAAGTTATATGATTGTATATTAAATGTATCTTGTCAAAGAAACATTGCCATTGTGTACTGACATCTATCTTTTACTTCCACTGTGGACAGGGATTTTAAAGTTTGTATTAATCTGTTTCGTATATTTTTTATAATCACTGTATCCCATTCTTCCAGACACCGCTACTGTCAGTACCTCACGGCTCATGTGATTGACAGCGATGGGCGAGAAATCAGAAGCACCAAGTCCTCCTTCTACCTCTTCCTGTGCCGTCTTGAATGGGTGCCAGCGTATCGCCCGCTGGAAGGAGAACAGCGAGAGAGAGAGTACCTCTGTCCAAACTCAGTCTACCTGACCTCGCCTGAGATCACCAGCCTGCTGGGGACTCATGTGTTTTATGTGGACATTGACCCCAGCGAGTTTAGCAGAGCTCTAGGTAAACCTGAGTAAGCTATAGTGTAGATCTCTTTTCCCCATAGCTGTAGTCTGTCATTGACTTTCCCCCTCTTTTAGGAATGAGACAAAGTATCTCAGTGGATGCTCTGATTAACTACCTGAAGAAGTGGTGTGTGAGAGCTGAAGCAGATAACCAGGAGCAGAGACTACCTGAGGATGAGTTGGAGGGGGCGAATTTCACTACCACAGTTCAGCACATCCACAACGTCTACACCTATCTGCATAATAACTGTCCCCAGAGCAGCCTGAAGAAGCTGTTCCAGCATACCCCTGCTGTATTCATAGAGTACAACAGGTACACCATCAGCTGTAGCAGAACACTTTTTTCTAAATTTAGTCACCTGAGGCCACAAATCAAACTTTGAGTCATGGTTCTGCCTCCTCCCGCAGGCGAAATGACTGGTGTTCGGGGCGTTTCTACCACCTGAAGGAGGTGTGCTGGAGTGATCCGACGTGGATGTTCCAACGCTACAAACAGCTGACTCACGGGCCAGACAGCCCTGTCCAGGAGCCCAAAGTCCTGGCTCCCTTCTACAACCCGCTGGAAGGCATGAAAGTCTTCTTCACAAGAGTACGCTCTTCTGTTACAGTTTTCCAGAAAAGATCCTATGTCTCAGTTTCTTTCTGTGACAAATCGTTTCTCTGCATGTATAAATGTTTCTTGAGTTTTGGTTTTAAAATAGTTAGTTATTTATGTGCTCCTTGGCCTTGGATGTAACACTCAGGTACTACTGTTGGTAGTAAACATCTTATGTAAGCGTTAACAGCTTACATTTGATAGACAAATTGTTTAACTAACAACTTCCCCTCCACTGAGTCTCTCACTTACTAGGACCCCATGCACAACAACATGCGGAGATATCAAAAGCTTGACAGGCCTGCTGTGTCCAATCACAGCTACTAGCATCTATTTGACAGTCGCTGTTCAGGAGAGGCGTTTAATGGTGGTCACTTACATCTGTAATGTAAATGTATGAGTCTGTCACCTTTCATTTATATTCAGATATCAAGGCAATGATCGCAGGTTTGGGGATTTTACTATAAAGGCATTTTGCTGTGTCTATTGTTTTAATAACAACCTACTGTTTGTAGTCGATTCTAAGTCCACCATTACTAATGTACACTGCATGTTTCTGTGTTATATATGTTATGTATAGCTGCTGAATGTGGATTCCAGTCCCAATATGAATCAGTACGTTGGATTGTTGGAGCTGATCTGTTCATCGTCTCCCATACCAACTGCTGAAGTGCTACAGGATGTGTCGGTGCTCTATGCCAGACTTGGTAAGGACAATCAGATGCGGTGGTGTGTTTTGTATCATAGATTTTCTCGCGTTCAGTTGCTCACACATTTCCTTACTCTTTATGTCCCATCTGTCAGCCGCTCATTATCTCTCTGCTCAACAACTGTTACGTTTCGCCCTCGACTCGCTTGACTTGTTGCATCCTGACATGTCCCTGACTGTAGATAAAATGTAATAACTTTCTATCCTAAACAGCTCAAAAGTGTACAATTCCAGTATCTGGTGACCAGGAAACCATCCCTCAGCCCAAACTCAATCACAGTTACTGTTCCACCTTGAAGGGTGAGTAATGTATACACATTCATGTTGCAAACCCATTACCTCTTCGATCTGTGTGTATGTTAGGCTTCCTATTTGCCTGACTACTTACTGCAAAGCATTTGCAGCAAACAAGCATCATCTACCATCTGTTATTGAGGCACGTTTTGAAAGCAGCTGGGGAGGAGTTTGTTGCTACAGTCTAGAATTACTTTACACTGCAGACTGAATTGTGTCTGTTATCTAACTGTACTGTCTGCAGTGTGAGTGTTTGGAGGTGTGGCAGCAGCAGAGTGAAATACAATACTAATGCAATCAGACTTTAGGAAACATCGTCTGAAGGTGTGTGAGTTCTCACAGATAGGATTCCTTTTTGCCTTGTCTCCAGGTATGGTGTCTGATAAGAGGGTCTTCCCCACCAAGGAAAACACCTGGGTGAGTCTGGCACGCAAACCCATGATTGCTGACAACAAAGAGCTGGAAAAGGTCTTTAAACCCCACAAGCAGATCTGTCTGCTCAACCTGCCGCCAGCAGAGAAGAAGAATGCTCCCAGGAGCAAGACTGGGAACTCTGGTATGCTGCTGCTTCATTTTTTTCTACATTTAGTTGTCAGTGTTAGATTAGTACATTACTTTTGACCGTACTCAATAGGAACTGTGCCCCAAGCTCCACAAATATATCCGACTATTGTTGTATAATGCCCTGCCAGGTCAGACAGTGCCGAGAGAACGAGCTAACACCGCACCTACCTTCAAAGAGGAGGACCGATCTTTGTTTCTGGAGATCTGCGGGATCTGTCAGCTGTCCAAGTGCGTCAAGACTGAGCCTCAGACTGAGAACTGGAGACCCTGTCCGCCCATGCAGGCCATGGTGCGCTCTGTGATACCCTACATCCAGAGGTTCCTCTACCACCACGACGAGCTGGCTGAAGTCTACTCTGAGCTGATTGACAACAACATTGGAGAGAAAATCAAGCGACTTTGCTTTGGACAGGTCAGAAGATCAGGCCTAGTTGGTTTAGAGCAGTTTGAAATCAGGAGGTAGTTTTACTAAACACATACTAATCAGGCTGAGGCCTTCTTGAGGGAGAATCCACTCTTCATCATTACCATAGAACACACACTAAAGTGTAAACAGGATACAGCAATAATTAAATACACAGTTTTGGCCTCATGTGTCTGACAGTGAGGAGTAAAGCACAAACATAATGTCATCTGCAGCCTATTGTATATACATTTGAAGTTGTCTGACTGTTTACAGGTGGGTAAGCTGTACATTCGCTACCAGCTGGATGTTGCTGACAGTAACGAAGTGGTGGAGGTGCAGGACGTTATCTGCCTGCTGAAGGACGAGAAGGAGCTTTGCATCCAGAAGGATCATCTCTCAGCCAAGCTGGACATCTGCAGGTTTGTGTGCACTCATGCCACACATGCCTTTTTCCCCACATTGCTTTTATACAGTCACACCTGAGAGCTCCATTGGAGCAGTTGGGTGTTAGAAGTAGCAGTGTGTATAGTATTTTAATTTCCTACTGTTGCAATACATTTATTGTGAATTGTCCCCATAAATAAGTGCACATACCTTTGAATATTTCTAAATGCATATTTGCATGATACATCAGATTCATTGATATTAATTCAATTTGTAATATTTTCCTTTTGAATTGTTGAAATTGTATTCACCACCATGTGATTACACACTCTTTCTGATGACAAAATGTGCTTAAATTGTAAAACACAGAATAAAAAAAAATTAAAACGGAAAACGTATTCGTAACATGCCCCCCTCTGACACTAGTAGTTTCGGGGTTTCACCGACCGCCCTGAAAAAAATCCTAGGGGCAACACTGGAAGTACTGATCAAAAGTATTTACTTTTTCAGTGGGATTCCAACAGGCAACTGTATGGACCCAAGTAATTTTCTGAACTCTACAGCAGCTTCAATTTTCTTCTTGTTGCAAGTTTATATAAAACTGTAATTAATTAGAAGAAAGGTGAATGAATTTCCATGATCAGCTCCATGGTTTATATTCCATATAAAGGAATAGAAAATAGGAGATTTTCACCACTTATGTTTCACCAAATCATCAGTTCCTACATTGGTTGTTGGGTATGGTTACATTTTTAGGACTAGAGTTAAAATATTACAAGTATTGAGAGTCATACATGGCAGCAATGACAACAACTATACACTAATACCAAGGCTTGGTGTCTTGGTACTTTTTTGTTAGAGACATAAGTGTGTCTGTAAAGTTCTCTGTACTGAAAGTTGGCATGAATGAATGTCTGGTCAGTCATAATCTTGTTTTCTAAAATTAGATAGTTCCCACAACACTGTCGACACAAGCTTATGGCTCTGCCATACTGAGTTGCTTCCTACTTCAAAAACTCACGTGGGAACGTCACCACAGACGCCAGATTTAAAACCTCTGGTACAATGCAAGTACGGGGAGATTTACCTGGCGTGATAGGCTTAATCAGAAAATTTGTTTGGCAAGGGCTTGAATGTAATGGACGTTCATTTACATACTCGCACAGCAGCTTTGAATCAAAGTTTTGCCAATTTTAGCAAATTTTATTGAGGAAAATTCGAAAAACCATAGACAATATTTAATATTTGCACACTAGGAACTAAGTCTCATCGTGAGGTACCCTGATGGCACATTTTTCGAAGGGGGGTCGATACCAAGTTTTCCCCAGATCTCACTGTACTAAAACTGATCATAAATGGATATCAGCATTTTTAAATAAAACCCAGTCCTATGACTGATATGGGCGTGTCAGTAAGAAATAAAACATTATAAAGCATGAACAAAGGAATTGTGATAAAATGCATTTGATACTTAATCCTATATGTGTTATGTGTGCCTGTGTTTGAATCTGCATGCACACAAGCAATACATTGTTAACCCTGTGTGTGTTTGTGTGTGTGTGTTTCAGGGAGCTGGTGAAACTGTTCTGCACAGAGAGCAGCCACAGGAAAGAGCTGATGGCTTTCGTGAGCGGCCTGATAACCTCACTCAGTGTAAGTGCAATATGATCCCTTCGAACATTGATCATTAATCCATATCCAGTAAAAAGGGTCTTTGCTCGCACACGGTCCTTTCACGCTGTCATCCTCTGTCTTTCCTATCACACACACACCGCCGCCACCACAGAGCTGATCATAGCTAGAACTAATAGGCTATTTCCCTAGAGGGAGTCACGCTTGCATTGCATGGCAACTTGCTCTGCAGAGCATTGCAGCAGCAGAGACTAACGTCAGAGAGTTGAAAGGTGAACAAGCCTCACATCAGGCCTCAACTTTGATCCTTCTCTGTTGAATATCCTATCTTGTGTTTGCAGCAGCTTTATTGAGACATTCGGCAGGACTGGGCTGCATTATATAATCAATATTGAAATCGGGATAAGACACAGCAGACTATTGTATGTATAGATTTGCCAAAGTAAATAAAATGGAACTTTTGACTGTTTGATTAAAGGTTTTAATGATGTGATTCTGGAGCATAACACCCATTTGATACACTGGAGCCAGACAGAAGCAGATATGAGAGGCTTAGGGGAAAATGCGAACAGATCTGCTGCTCGACTTATTATATCCGCTTATTACTTTAACTCTTATATTATTCCAGGGAATTGATCAAACAGTCACTGGCAGCACATCTTAATTAGGTCATCAACAATTTAACGAGACGAGACGCCTCTGAAGCAACAAGGGTGGGAACGTCTGCCACTTCCTCTGTTGGCAAGAGAATCTGAAAGGAAAAAACCCAAATCTACTCAGCTTCAGGCATTCAGTCGTTCTTTATGGAAATCCTGAATGGATCAGTGCTGCATGTTAATCCTCAGTTTCTGTACGCACGTTATAGACTGAATAATGGCATTCCTCTATTCTCTGGAAATAAATTCTTTAATACACAACTAATGTAATATCCTACATCAAGAGTAGATCTCGACTCGTCTGCGTGTTGGCATTAATTGTGTTTGTGTCTGCAGGACGCAGCGTCTCTGAGGAGATTCTTGCTCAAGGAGGACATCAGAGAGCTGCCCGCTGAGGAGGAGCTGTGGGAGGTCCCAGAGCCTCCCAAACCAGATATTTACCTGGACAGAGGTACGGAGGGCGCTTACACAGATGTTGTTAAAGAACGTCACTTCTGACAGTTACGATTTGTTAGCATTAAAACACACATTTGCGAAACCCACCCGATACACTCTTTAGTTTCTGGTTATTAATGGAGCTCACAGAGGAATAAGATCAGGCTTTGATATATGCACAATACTTGCACAAAACATTCCAAATTTGGCAAAATACTTTACCTGGCTGCTTTGGGAATGTATTTAGCCTTTATTTTATAAAAATCTAACTATGTATTTGTGAGATTTTAAATATTAAAATCATCAGTAGGAACCGGTGGTCTTGGGGCTGAGTGGAACAGACTCGGGGAGGGAAGTCAAAAACTATTGAGAGATGGACTAAGACCTTGTTGGTTGCATTTGTTTTGCAAATAACAAAAACATAGAATATCACCAGCTTTATCTTTTAAGCACTGGTTTAATTTTCAAAGTGAAATCGTCTTGTGGAAAAATGGAGAACTTAGATATCCATCAGTGTTCTTAGTTAACTATCAGGCGGCTGTTCTGGTGGAGTTGCAGCGTCCTCATTAAGATGTCTTTGCCGTTCTTAAAGTGTACAGAATGGAAATGTCTGCAGCGCGCCGTTAACGTGTGAGAGAATCACCGTTTGATGCAGAACATCAGCATGTAGCTCGCTGCTAACTGGAGCATGAGATGAATTCTAACGACACTGTGCTGCTTTTTCTCAGTCAGAGTTAGTGACATCTTACATCTGCAGTTTCTCCAACTCTCGCTGTGACTCTTGCCCCGTTTTCCATTATCATTTCCTAATATTCAAAGTCATACACACACACACACAAGCGCACACACAGATAGCTGGTGTGTTTCTCACATATGCTAATCCGGGTTTATTCACTGTTGTGTGTGGCAACATGAAAGAGCAGCTGTTGCCATGGCTCAAAGAGCGAGAGGAGCAGATCCCTCACTGCAGCAAAGAGCACATGCACACTTGCTCTTTCTCTCTCACACACACACACACACACACACACACAC
>NC_060163.1:5213829-5240454 GCF_021292245.1 Micropterus dolomieu | reverse complement strand
TTGTATGTATAGATTTGCCAAAGTAAATAAAATGGAACTTTTGACTGTTTGATTAAAGGTTTTAATGATGTGATTCTGGAGCATAACACCCATTTGATACACTGGAGCCAGACAGAAGCAGATATGAGAGGCTTAGGGGAAAATGCGAACAGATCTGCTGCTCGACTTATTATATCCGCTTATTACTTTAACTCTTATATTATTCCAGGGAATTGATCAAACAGTCACTGGCAGCACATCTTAATTAGGTCATCAACAATTTAACGAGACGAGACGCCTCTGAAGCAACAAGGGTGGGAACGTCTGCCACTTCCTCTGTTGGCAAGAGAATCTGAAAGGAAAAAACCCAAATCTACTCAGCTTCAGGCATTCAGTCGTTCTTTATGGAAATCCTGAATGGATCAGTGCTGCATGTTAATCCTCAGTTTCTGTACGCACGTTATAGACTGAATAATGGCATTCCTCTATTCTCTGGAAATAAATTCTTTAATACACAACTAATGTAATATCCTACATCAAGAGTAGATCTCGACTCGTCTGCGTGTTGGCATTAATTGTGTTTGTGTCTGCAGGACGCAGCGTCTCTGAGGAGATTCTTGCTCAAGGAGGACATCAGAGAGCTGCCCGCTGAGGAGGAGCTGTGGGAGGTCCCAGAGCC
Organism: Micropterus dolomieu; assembly: GCF_021292245.1. Lineage (NCBI taxonomy): Eukaryota > Metazoa > Chordata > Actinopteri > Centrarchiformes > Centrarchidae > Micropterus > Micropterus dolomieu. The sequence continues at coordinate 5,239,796 of NC_060163.1, read as the reverse complement.
TCCCAAACCAGATATTTACCTGGACAGAGGTACGGAGGGCGCTTACACAGATGTTGTTAAAGAACGTCACTTCTGACAGTTACGATTTGTTAGCATTAAAACACACATTTGCGAAACCCACCCGATACACTCTTTAGTTTCTGGTTATTAATGGAGCTCACAGAGGAATAAGATCAGGCTTTGATATATGCACAATACTTGCACAAAACATTCCAAATTTGGCAAAATACTTTACCTGGCTGCTTTGGGAATGTATTTAGCCTTTATTTTATAAAAATCTAACTATGTATTTGTGAGATTTTAAATATTAAAATCATCAGTAGGAACCGGTGGTCTTGGGGCTGAGTGGAACAGACTCGGGGAGGGAAGTCAAAAACTATTGAGAGATGGACTAAGACCTTGTTGGTTGCATTTGTTTTGCAAATAACAAAAACATAGAATATCACCAGCTTTATCTTTTAAGCACTGGTTTAATTTTCAAAGTGAAATCGTCTTGTGGAAAAATGGAGAACTTAGATATCCATCAGTGTTCTTAGTTAACTATCAGGCGGCTGTTCTGGTGGAGTTGCAGCGTCCTCATTAAGATGTCTTTGCCGTTCTTAAAGTGTACAGAATGGAAATGTCTGCAGCGCGCCGTTAACGTGTGAGAGAATCACCGTTTGATGCAGAACATCAGCATGTAGCTCGCTGCTAACTGGAGCATGAGATGAATTCTAACGACACTGTGCTGCTTTTTCTCAGTCAGAGTTAGTGACATCTTACATCTGCAGTTTCTCCAACTCTCGCTGTGACTCTTGCCCCGTTTTCCATTATCATTTCCTAATATTCAAAGTCATACACACACACACACAAGCGCACACACAGATAGCTGGTGTGTTTCTCACATATGCTAATCCGGGTTTATTCACTGTTGTGTGTGGCAACATGAAAGAGCAGCTGTTGCCATGGCTCAAAGAGCGAGAGGAGCAGATCCCTCACTGCAGCAAAGAGCACATGCACACTTGCTCTTTCTCTCTCACACACACACACACACACACACACACACACACACACACACACACTCACATCTATAAGGATTAATATGATCAAAAGACTTCATCACAGATCTGTTTTTATGGCATGCCAGCACTGAAACTGGCTTATAAATGATCAGTGTTTTACAGCTTTTATCCAACCTTCCCTTCTTCTCTGATGGTTTTAACTTTTGAAAATGTTGTGCTTCAGTGAATTCAAGGAGTTACTCCTCCATCAGCGCCCCAGAGGAGCCATCTCGGCCTTCACAGGAGGATGGAGAACAGACGTTGATCTGCTGGCCTCCTCGAGCATCTATACAGAATACAGGAGCCAGTCACGCAGGTACACTGAGGAGGAGATTTTTAGCATGGTGATCACTTCACATTAGGACACTCCATTTCTCAATTCCCACAATTCCCAGCAGGTCATGCAGATGTCGGCGCGGTAGAAGCCGTCATGAAGATGTGGCCGCCTCCCGCTGGGCCTAAAGACAGAGACCCAGAGAAGGACCTCGCCCCCAGAGGAAGCAGCCATGTTGTCCCCAGCAGCAGACCTGCAGAGCAGCCCGGCCTTCAGAGAGTCCTCAGCCATCCAGGCCAACCTAACCCTACTGCTGTGACCTCCAGCACACCACAAGCTGCAGGTTACACATTAAAGAAACTTCTGTTTCCCACTGCTGCTGTTCATACGGATTTAGAGTTAAATCCTGTGATTATAATTGTTGCAAACAGAATATTGACTTTAAAGTTGCACCAATCAATATTTTGTATTTGCAATGGATCAAATTACTATGGGAGGGGGTCCCTCTTACTGACTAACACACAGAGAATTACCACCCAGCTCTGCAGCTCTATGTAACCTTTTAGCCTCTTTTAGCTCAGTGTTTTGGTTTGCTGGTCAACAAACTCAACAGGTTTGTTTCCAGCCACAGCAGACAGGTGCTTTTAGTGAAAAAGCAAGTTAGCAACTAGCTGATGGAGATAGTGGGACATTTAGTAGCAACAGAGCCATATATTTCTCTCAGGTGTTAGCGAAGAGTTAATATTGAACTTAAATTCTTCAGGTTGCTAGAAATACAACTCCAAATGTAGTGTTATGTTGCTCTTGCTGAATGTGTAAAAAATGCAATAGTTTGCTAATATGCTAGCCGTAACAGCTTAATTAGGTGTTAAGTATGTCGATGTTGTTTTTTTATATTGCCTGCAAGTGGCCAAAAAATGAATTAGTGCAGCTTTAACTCTCATGTTCAATTGTTTTAGCTACATACCTTTTACATATGAGAAAGTCATCCAGCAGATAATAAAGAAATAGCTAAGAGCTAACTAGCTAACTCGCCGCTAATGAAAGTACAGAGCTTCTAGTGTATGCATAGGAAACATTGGTGGTTAGTAGTAGGTTAAGATATGCTCTATGAGACGAGATAACCACCAGTCCCACACTATGTTGAACTTTCAGGAGTTTGGTGGATATTATTAGCTTAATTCTGTCTTTGGTGTGGCTGCATTTTAAAACGAGCTACAGCTACAGGTGAATTATTTTCACCTGTAGCTGTAGTAAATCATTCCACCAAAACAAGGCTTTTTTCTTTATCTGAGCATGTCGTATTCAATAGTTTTTCTGCTTATTTAAAACTACATGTACAATTTGGATATTTGGACTGTGAGACAGAGAAGTGCTATAATCACACTAAAATTGTGCACGTAGTGACTTTATTCCTCATATTCAGAATATCCTTTGTTAAATCCTTCCATTTGGTCTCGTCTGTCGCTGACAGAACGCAGGCAGCAGAGTGAGACCACTGGGTCTGACAGAGCTGAGAACGTAGAGGAAAACCTCGCAGCTCCCAGACCAACACAGAGTCGACCATCTGCACAGCCTGCTGAGACAGCCAGAGACCAGCCTGCTCCAAACAGCCTGTAGGCTTCTTCTCCTCGTGCCCAAAAATCTAAAAAATTAATGTAGAAAACTAATGTTGATTTTTGAGGTTACTCAACACTAATTCCTTCTTTTTCTCTCTCTCTCTAAACTGATTCCGGTCTATCAGCGTCGTCCCTGAGGCCGTGGTGCTTTCCAGTATGTTTCAGGGGGCTGCAGAGACTCAGCGTCCTCCTCTGAACCTGGACTTCCCTCTCTGGAACAAAGACCAGCCTCCACAGGCCACACTAGAGGACATGGAGCTCACCTGCCAGAGACCCACCACTGTCAGTACATTCACCACATGTGCTGCTTTCTGAGCGGTTGAGTCAGGTGCAAGATTTTCTAAATTGTGCTATGCTTGCATAGGTGGTGTTATCAGACGACCTGATGGACGTGGCAGTGATTGGCGAGTGGGGGGAGCAGCTGGTCAACTCCTTCCTGTGCCACTGGAGAGACAGCAGCGACCCCGGACGACCCGCCCACGTCCTGTGGTGCAATCAGGGCGGAGAGAGCGGCCAGCCCTACGACTTCAAGCTCACTTTTGAAGCTGCAGGAGGGCCGGGGGTGGTGTATGTGGAAGTGAAGTCAACCATAAAGAAAGAGAAGTCGTTCATCCACCTCTCTGCCAACGAGCTGGACTTTGCACTGAAGGAGAAGGAGCGCTATCACATATTCAGAGTGTACAGCGCAGGAGACGCCCAGAACGTTCGCCTGTGTCGCATTCAGAACCTGGCGCAGCATCTCCACACCAAGGACCTGGCACTATATCTGTTTGTATAAATCCTTTGTAAGTTTGTGGAAATATTTGCACTCACACCCCATCTAAAAGCATTTTATAGGCCTTTTTAAGTTTAGCCTGCACTGATTTTAGTTATTTTAATTGTTCCTTTGATACCTCGTGTATGTTTTATTTTCCATGTATTATTTTGCCAGCTAATGAAAAAAACTGCGTTTGTGCATTTGTGTGTCCAAAATTTTTGTATTGCCAACAAATTGTGTGTTTTCTAGTATGTGTACAATTTCACTTTACAAAGTTATCAGTAGACATACTGAATGTTTTTAATGTTTCCTTATTCCCCTACCTCACCTTTACTCTCGCATTCCTTTGGAATAAAATTCTTTTTCTGTCACTTTGACTCATGGTCCTGTATGTGAACACATGCCCAACCTGTTTTTTGTCCTACAGACGTTCTTAAGTTAAATCAAGTGGAAACGGAGCATGCTGGACAGGTCTCTCTCATGCTCCTATTATTCCTGGTAATTACGCTGTCACAGGGAACAGGCTGTACACAGAACATCCATATGATGCTCACAGAGCTCCTACACTTATCTTTAATCACTTACACGGCTCTTCTTGATACAATTATTATTCTTTAAAGAAGAAGAGGCCAGCTGACATTCTGCCTAGTTCAAGGCTGAACCACAGAACTGCAGCGCCAACCTGCCAACTCAGAAATATTGTGCCCCTTTTTAAGCGTTATTACAGGAAAAGCTGGTCTCTCATCATTCCAAAGGATCCCTGGTGGTCCCTGAACCTCACTATTAGAGCTTCAGTCTGTGTACTGGCTGTAGGATGGTAATCCTTACAAAATAGGACACTTATTACCCATGTGATGAGTGTTGCTGGAGAGATCAGAAACTGCCTCCGGGGACAGCACCTCCCTATTTCCATCCTGTGATGCAACCTCTTGGTAACCAGAGGGCTGTTTTCTTCAAAGAACCAGTCATGGGTAATGTGTCACTGAGAGGGAAATGTACAAAATGAGCCACATGCAGCATGTTTTTGATCAGAACGAAGGTCATTTGGTGTAAAGCTCATGAACAACAACTACAGGCTATTCATTTAAAAGGCAGAACGGTACCTTACGATGCTTTTCACAGGACTAGTAAAATACAATGCACTAACAGAGAAAATGTACAAACATCATCAAGTAAGATATCCGTCACTGTTAGGGCTGAACCTTTTGGGAAAAAATATGTCATTGCTATTTGTTTGACTGATATTGCGATACAATTGACGATATTTGAGCAAACAATAATTATTGCATCATTATTCTCATTTTCTCAAAGAGTTTTTCTCCAGGACATCTCTGCAGTCCCGCAATACTTAATTCTGAATGACACATATTTAGCCTTCGACAAATATTGTTGCTCCTGTTATTTGGATATTGCACTAGTCCATATTGCCCTATCGATAAAGTTCAGATTGATTGTTTAGAACTAATCAATGTTAACTGACAGCACTGTTGTGGCCCACAGAGTTGAATATTGTACTAATGTGTTGTTAGAGATACAGATACTTATATTGAGCCACAGTCATGAGACAGGAGAGATGACTACCAGGTGATGTTTGTTTTTTCCCCATAAAAAACACATTTATATTAGACATGGGACTTTTGCACTGCCATAAGATGCCTGATGAGGCATTCAAGTGCAGCTTGTAAACTCAAACTTCAAAGCTTGTTAGTCAAAAATGAGAGCTAAAATTTGATTTTACATTTAAAAAACAACAAAGTCAAACCAGTGACGCAGCAGTTATTTGGTGATGGTAGTTAGGGTAGTTGTGTGTAAAAAAGGTATTCATCTGGTTTATTTGTCTTAAAATTGTGTGATTTTTTTTCTCACCTTTATTTCATCAGGTAAGTCTCACTGAAGTTGAAAACCTTATGAAAGGGAGACCAGGCCAAGACAGCAGCTTAAAAATAGATATTAATCCTAAAATAAGACTAGAGGAAGGCTTGACAGACACAATTAAGAACAGTCATTTACCAAACACGATCAGCCATAACATTATGACTACCTGCCTAAAATTACATAGGTCCCCCTTTTGCCACCAAAACAGCCCTGACCCATCAAGTCTGGGACTCCGCAACACTAGACCTCTGAAGGTGTGCTGTGGTATCTGGCACCAAGATTTAACAGCAGATCCTTTAAGTCCAGTAAGTTGCGAGTTGGGGCCTCCATGTATCTGACTCATCAGACCAGGCCACCTTCTTCCATTGCTCTGTTCTGATGCCCATTGTAGGAGCTTTCAACAGTGGACAGGAGTCAGCATGGGTACTCTGACTGGACTGCATCTACGCAGCCCCAAACTCACACAAACTGTCACACACTGTGTTCTGACACCTTTCTATCAGAACCAGCATTAACTTTCTCAGCAATTTGACCTACAGTAGCTCATCTGTTGGCTCGGACCACACATGCATCAATGAGCCATGGCCTTGTCGCAGGTTCACCGCTTTTCCTTACTTTCCACTTTTGATACGTACTGCAGACCGGGAACACCCATCAGGAGCTGCAGTTTTTCAGATGCTCTGACACAGTCATCTAGCCATCACAAGTTGGACCTTCTCCTTACGCTTGCCCCATTTTTTCTGCTTCGCTTATGAGGACACAATGTTCACTTGCTGTCTAATATATGCCACCCACTGACAGGTGCCATGGTAACAAGGCAATCAGTGTCATTCATTTCACCTGTCAGTGGTCATAATGTTATGACTGATTGGTGTAAAGTTTGCGATCTTCTTCAATTGTGCTAGAGAAATTAGATTCACCAATTTAAAGTCCTTTTGCAGAATGTGCAAAGTAACTGGCGTAAAACACATGAAGGCTTACTTCATATCCGTCTGCGCATAAGCGACAGACAGCAGATACCCTTGGATGTCTTGTGATCAGAGATAACTGTGAGATGAGATTTTCAGAGATATGATCGTACTTTTCTCAGAATAATAGATGAGTCTGCTGAGATTCCAAAATATTAAAGGTGGACTAGATTATAAAGCACGTCTACACAGCTATACAAAACCGCATCATCTGCATAACAAGGAATGTTAGTATCATTCGCAGTAGCCTACCAAATACAACACCTAACTTATTTATAGAGACCACTGATTGTTGAGGCATGACAGTTAAACAGTTGTTTTCAAGAGCATTTTTAATTTCATAATAAATCTACTACTAACTTTTTTTTCTCCGACAGTAGACACAATAAAATTATTTACTGTCTATAAACATCATAACTCACTAATATAATAATAATTTCTCACTTCTATGGATGGCAAATGGGTACAAGCAGGGTGAGTTGCCATTCTTTAGCTTAAAGGATTTGCTTAATATGATTTGGTTGTTTTTGAGCACTATGATAAAATTAATGAATTTGTGTGCTTTTAAATGATCTGCTGATCTTCAGTCATTGAATTTTAGAATTTTAGAATTTTAGACCTGACTTCCCTGCAACTGTTTTGTTCCGACTGCCCCTGAAGGTAACATAGTCTGTACGGAGACAGCGAGCAGCGGCGGCTCCCGGTGGAGCGGCGCTGCGATTGGCCAGAGCGGAGAGGAGGGGGAGGGCTTTTGCCCCCCTTCACCGCCCCTACTCGCCTCACTACTGGCGCTCCGCTCCTCCGCTGCCTCCCCTCTCCTCTCATCCTGGAGGACAGAGCGATGCGGAGACAATAGGACGCAGAACCGGAGGAGGCTGCAGGATGCTCGGCGCCACATCCACCGTCACACGGCTGCACGGAGGCTTCTCACAGGACACCGAGATCAGGCGTTTCTCCCGGCTCACCTGGCCTTAGTATGCGCTCAGATCATCCCGTGTGTTCACCAGCATCCTGGGCTGACAAGGCGGACTCCACGGCCCCCATATGGGAACCTACTAAAGGGTGAGTAGCGGACTAAACCCGGATGGACGCTTCAGTTATCCACACCTGCACCCTGACTCACTGAATTATACAGCAATCACTATAATAACTGGGATGTATTACACGGTGTTTTATTGGATTCAGGATCGATTGGGCCAAATCTGTGCAGCAGCACACTGAAAACAATGCTGAGATTGGCCCTTAATGGTGTGTGTGTGTGTGTGTGTGTGTGTGTTGCTGTTATTCCATTTATCTCCAACAAAAATGCTACTAGCATTTTAGATTTAGTTTAAAATCTCTAGTGGTATTTGTGTTATTGATCACAACACAACCTCCTGCATCCCTCCCTCACCCACCATCACCCCCTCCACCCTGCATCCTGTAGGCTATGTTGGGGGCAGCCAGGTAACTGCATCAGCTCGGGCGCGCACGCGCTCGTGTGTGTTTGCCTGTCACTCAGCTCTGAGCTCTGTTACACTTAGTGACAGTGATTTTCTTCAGAGTCAGTGCAGTCCGAGGGCACACTGCAGGTGGGATCCAACATGACGTAGCCCCTCAGAATGCTGAAGCTGAGGATGTCTGGAGATTAATAAGAGACCGTAATGTTTACATCCTGCCTGTCTCTGTCCACATGCTGGTTTCAGTGCTCGCTGGGCAAAAAGTGCGGTGATACACTTCCTCATAAGAATAGAGACAAAGATAATAAGAGTTGTAACAAATACTTTGCACCCATTATGTTGCACTAATGTCATCCAGAAAACATAGTCGGCTATTCATTAAAGTCTCTATTAAGTACTGTAGGAGTGAACAACATTGTAATTGATTGCTCTTTTAAACTAATCTGCTATGTCTTTAGTGTCTTCCGAGCCACAGTAGGAGGTTGTCTGGTTGCATGCATGTGTGCATTGTGTGTGTTAAGCCCAAGACACAGCTGATCAAAGTGGGTTTAAGCTCCTTGGTGGCACGTAAAAGCAGACACACACGCAAGTTACACTCCAGCCTGATGAGTCACAGATCACAATGTAGGTCACATAGATGAACAGTCCTCGCCAACAGGCATCTCGCTGGCAGCGGTGGTAACTTTGACAGGGCTTGTCCTCATCATGTCAAAATACAGCTTTGGTAGGAAAATGGGATGATGCCGCTTATATACAGAGAAGCGGTGATGTTCGATGTGTAGGTGCAGCCTCATTGGTTAAAACCTGCTGTCTGAGCACCATCCTTGCTGTTGGGTAATATGGAAGGATATTTTGGAGTACACGTGACAATATGGAAAATGTATGCAAGATCACATTAATAGTCAAATGGATGTGTAAAGGGACGCACTCTTGTGTTTCACTTTTATGCAGTATATACTCTAAACCTATGTAAAAGAAAACCTTATACCAATAACTCATTCGTCATGTTTCTGAATAGAACAGCTTGCTCGAGTCATTCATGTGGACAATAATTGTAGAAAGTTAACATGATGGGGTTTCATTATCATCATCCAAAGGTAATAATAGGTCAATTTAACAGCCCTACTGTTAAAGAGAAATTTTGCTTTCTTGCCGAGAGCTAGATGAGAAGATCAATACCAATCTGTAGATGAACGTAGGGCCAGGAGGCAATTAGCTTAGCTTAAAGACTGGAAGCAGGGGGAAACAGTTAGCCTAGTTCTGTCAAGTGACAAAGTCCACCTACCAACACCTCTATAGCTCACTAATCACACACTGGGAACACCAACTGTAAGGCAAAAAAACGACAGCATGGGATGTGGTATCAAGCTTCTCGTCTGACTCTCGGCATGACTGTAGATAAGCTAATTTCATAAAATGTCGAACTATTCCTTTAATAAGGTGCTTAGTGATGCTGTAGACATATTGACGCTAGCTCTCTTCATTCATCCAGGCATTTTTGAAATACTGTTAATTCTGTAATTCTACTTTAAACATTACAGCTTAAAGGGGCTCCAGTGATTTTGGTACCCCGCGCTTCCATAAATTTGGGGGACTGAAGATTGTTGACCCTAAAGCTGCTGGTCTACATAGTTAAATAGCCTAAAAGAGCTAGTTTTTGCGATGTTACATATTTGCTTACAAATGAAAGCAGATACAAACAGCTCCATTTGGATAAGAATGATTCTCTCTTTTATTGACATGATGTAACTGCCATCAATGGAGGCTTTGCAGCCATTTTGCCATTGGTTTGTTTACACTTATGTAGTCCTTTTCACCAGCTATCGTCGCTGTCAGAAATTCCCAATGCCTCGAACTCCAATCTAATCTTTCAAACGCCATGCCTCCAGTTTGCAACGTTACACACTTGTCTCCAAGTCCATGATGAGATAACTGTGATGACGAAGCTCCTCCAGAACCACAGAAGACATTATATTTTCATGTATAAACATCGGTAGAGTGCCACCTTAAAGCCAGAATGTGGAACTTTCATCTTGTTAATGAGAAAGGTTAGGTCTTGGGCTGTAAAGGACATCAGAGGTCAGTCACAAAAGAGAATTATTATTTTTCTGACCTTCAGCATCAAACTGTAATTGTGGGGATTTGAGTTGTTATTATGTTAGTAGCTGCTGTTGGCTAGTGGTGCAGGGAGATTGGCCACCGCACTCTTCATCTGTCTCCACACACACACTTGCTGGTCCTTTGCTACTCAACGGCCCTTGTCATCATGTGCTACTCTCCCTCTCTTTCCCCTCTCATTATTTTGTCTCCCCTGTCAATGCCTGGTCACAGTCAGTCAGATCATGCCAGCTTTTTGAAAGCAGAAGACAAATTCTATGTGGGCAGACAATGGATGGCTTAACGTGTGTGTCGCTGATGCTCCTCGCATGAGAAACAGGAATGTGTGTGTTTGCGGCTTGTGCATCAGGTAAACTGACAGGCCATTTAAATGGGAAAAAGATGAAGATGGCGTTGCTCTAATTGTTGGAAGGCAGTGTGGGGCGTGGCTGCGATCGTTGCCTTGGCTCGCCGAATGTGCTCGGCCGGTCAGCTCTGCCTGCTGGTTGCATAAGCAGTCTGGGATTTAGTCAGCTGCGGGCCCTGGGCGCTTCTCTGTTTCCACAGAGTGTTGAACCTGGTGGCACAGAGTGTCAGCGTTGCGAGAGGAACACGGGGGGCGGGGGGGGGGGGTTGTGCTCACTGGAAAGGAACATGATGTATTTTTTGCCTGTTTACAATATGTTGCATTGGAAAGCCTGAGGGAGTGCACAGGTGATGTCCTGAGGAGGAGAGTGGGATTGTCATGACATGCTTAGATGCAAGCAAATCATTGCTACATACATTTTTACACAGTACAGTTTGCAACTGACAGAGTTGTGGGGCTGACCCTGAATAGGTGAAGAATTGATGCTTCGATGGAAGGAGACAGATATGACTAACAATCTCACAGTTGAATCTTCACAGAGGCGTTATGAAACGAGGATCATGCCATTTTGGCTGCTCAGTGTCTGATTTTACATAGAACTACCGTTTTTCTCCCAGTAACTTAATATACAGCCTATTATGATATAAGTATATAAGCATATAATGGTGTACATAAAAATGTGACAAGAAAGATTTTAATAAATCTTTTTAAAGTGCTTGAACAAATCCAAAATTGTAACCCTAACACCCCGCCTACACGATCAGTCAAATATAGGCAAGAGTTGACAATTCTGATTCCACTATGTAAATCCTTAGTCAAGGACAGCCCTACAGCGTTGATGGATTTTTGGACTAATCAGTTATTTGTTTCATCTATAAAATGTCCAAAACTACTAAAACATGCTCATCACAATTTACCACTTCACAAGTGACACCTTCCTCTCTGCTTGTGTATAAAACAATCATATAAAACAGATTAAAGCAGCAAATCGTCATGTTAAAGAGGGCAGAACCAGAATGTGCTTGGCATTTGATTAATGAATAATTTAATCAATGAATCAATTAAATTCAATCAAAATTATTGGTGATAAATTTAAACTAGTCAACGAATCGCTTCAGCACTAACTATTACAAATGAGGCCAAAATGCTCTTTACCTTTTGATACGGAGGATAATCTCATTAATTGCTGCGTTATTAAAAAAAAAAATATTTGGCCGCCTGGGGGCAGAGGAACTACAAACCAAGCTCAAAGTACAACACTGACATATCACCTTTAAAGTTGTTATGATGAACGTGTTAGTAGAATTGCGTGTTTCTGGACATTTGATAAATGTAAGCCCAATATTCCCTCTTCTGTTAGCTTTGCTTTTGGTCTCCACCTACTCCTGAGGGAAATTTGTTGTTCAACTTAAGCCAGTTGTTAATACTACTTTTCTAGTATTTGTAATTTCATCCAGTCAGATTTTAGTCCCAGCCAGGGTGCTGTCTAATCCCTGGCTACGTGTTGTTTCTACCAAGGATGTGAAATGCCACTAGTTATGGATTGAGTTACAGCTATTGTTAATACTGAGCCTATGTGACGCCGCGCACACACACACGCACACACACACGCACCGATAGAGATAGCAGACTTCCTCTCCACATGAAGAGCTGACATTTGTCCTGACCTGATGACTCATTCCGCTATCAGTCTGCTTCTTTATAAATACAGATGCAGATCTCTTTGTGGTAAACAAACACACACATACACACACACACACACACACACACACACACACACACAGGCTGACACACACATGGATGTTCTTCTGAGCTGTCAACACAGAGCTGAGAGCATAGAGATTAGGAGAGAGGATGTGTGATGTCTGCTGAGAGTGTCTGTTCTAGACACACACGCAAGCAGCAGCAGGTCTGAATGCTCAACATTTAATGATGTAGAATCTCCTAAAGATTGTTATTTCAGTTTACAGAACTCACCACAGACACAATTGCAGTAAAATTATTTGTAACATTTTACCATCATATGCAGATACATTTTTGACATTTAAATAATAAGATAGCAGCTACTTATTACTATAACAGTAGTGTCCAACTTGAATCTGATTGGACCAGCCAACTTAATGCCTGCATTAATCAAAAATATGGGTCGTTCCTTTCTGGTCTTATATGGTTTTTCACCTCGGTGAAAGTCCTGTTTGTTGTCCTGCCTGGTTTTGCTTGATGATGTTTTCACTGTCGTGCGCGCACAGTAACAGATAAATGTAAGACAAAAATTCCCTCTCCTTTTAGCTCTGCTTTTGGTCTCCACCAACTCCTGAGGGGAACGCGTTTCCCTTTAGCTGCTAGCTGTTCAACTTAAGCCAGTCGCCAACTTTTTCTGTCTACTATTTGGTGCCGGTCATGTAGAGGACAGTGGGTTTACCAGAGCTTTTCAGCTGAAAACAGCTGCCTGTTGTGTGGAAACAAGATGAAGGAAAGTGGAAGTTCATTTGAATCATGACGAACAAATTAGCACTTAATTTTTCTATTAAGATATTTATTTTGTTGAGGAAAAAAGGATTTTATCATAATTCTTTTGAATGTTCTACCTCAGATTTGTGAATGGATCCACTGTTTGGCATCAAGTGTTTGTCACACTCTGACCACACAATTAACCATCATCATCTTCATGATTTTGATTGATTTTCACTCAGAAACAAAAATCAGCCTTTAAACTTGAAAGAAATAATGATTTAACATTTATCGTGATAATTATCAATATCGAATTGTATTAAATGTTTTTACCGTAATAACATTTCTGGCCATATCGCCCAGCCCTAGCTAAAACTAAACACAACAGTAAGGACTCATTATACAACCCTAAAAAAGTGTACAAAGTATAAAAGACAAGAATACAGTTTGCTGGTTGGTGTTCTTTGGTCCTGATGTGAGACAGAATGACTGAACTGAGGTTGAAGAAGTTGAAACATACCACATGTTGCACCTATAAGTGATAGTAATTATTTAGAAACATGGCATCAAAAAAGAAATTCAGAGATATTATTTAGACTGTGTACCTCCATAGAAGCAACTGTTACACACACACACACACACACAGTGCTGCATGTGCCCTGCAGTGCTACAGTAAGCACGTCTGACCCCGATCAGAAACAAATGTCCTTCTCTGTTTACTCTGTTACTCCCTGCCCTCCCTCCTGTGCATGTGTGTGTTTTTCGCATGTGTCCCAGGGATATTATTTAAGGGGCAGAGAGAGAGAGCTAGCAGTACATTCTCTCCGCGCTGCCATTAATCACCCAAACTGACTCATCCCTCCTCACCTGTTGGTGTCAACTGCTCTCTTCCTGTCTGCATCACGCAAAAAAAAGATTGCACTCCCACAGAGGAACACAGAGGCCTGCGGAGGGGATGACAAGGTACATTAGTGTGCTGCTGTGTGTGCGCGCGTGTGTGTGTGCATTTTGTCACATAGCTGGTGACTTAACATGTGATGAAGCAGGTTATGACGGCTTGCAGCTGCTCAGTCCGTCAGTATGTCATCATCTGCGTCCCGAAAAGAGGTTTAACTCTTCAAAAGATTTAGGGACAATGCAAGATAAATGTCATTTTTGTATAGATTTGTGTCGAGGATGAAGAAGGAGCTGTAAACAAGACAGCAGTCCAAGCGCTTGCTGCTTTTCCTGTGAGCGACGACAGGAAGGCAGATTCACAAGTGTCTGCTCAGGGATGGAGAGAGGCTGCTTTCCAGCATTTCAGGTTATGTAATGAGTGTGTGAGTCTGTGTGTATTTGTGTGTGTGTGTGTGTGTGTGTGTGTATGTGTACACGTGCCAACTCCTATATTACTTCTACATGTGCCTGGATCTATAGAGTAAGGGTCAGAATATGGCAGATCTCTCTGTTCTGGAAGAAAAAAAGAAGGCGATCACTAAGAATAATCACACTGCAGCAGGGAATGCATTTGCTCGAAAGGACTGTTATTGGCTCTGTGTGCATGTGCATGTGCATGTGCGTGTGTGTGTGCTTGCGCTATGTGTGTGTGCTTGCGCTATGTGTGTGTGTGTGACTCAGCTAACAGCTCAGCTCTGGCACCCCCCTTGGCGAGTAGCATTTAGAATTACTTAAGCCTTCACTGCAGATAATTAGCATTTTTAGGGACTATCACACTGCAGATCAGAGCAGCAGACTGTGTGCTGCAACTTCGAACGGCTTGTCCATTGCTGACCTTGAAAACAGAACAGAAAGGTCACAAACACGCTCTCCTAACAGCACGTGTGTTAGTTCATGTGTCCATACCTTTATAGACAACTCGTTTTACTATACAATGAAAAGAGGGATACTAATGGAGCTGCCTGCTCTCCAACACTCATGACCAACAAGGACAAACATAATCCTGTCAAACACACCTGTAATCTTTAGTCTTTGTCTTCAATATTCACTGTTTATTGTGTATTAATGATCATATTTCACATGTGAAATGTTGGAAAACCACTAATGCCTCAATGTGTACTTTAAATTGTAAATTGCAAGAAATGTCACAAATCTTCCACATATAATACATTTTCATTTTAGTTTTTATTTTTAAGTATTTATTCATTCACATTTGATATTTTATTGATATTTTGCAATTTACAACAACTGCTAATAATAATGACAGAAATTATGATTTATAGTTACATGTGTATTTATATGTATGTAAATACACTGAACAAAATTAGAAATGCAACACTTTTGTTTTTGCCCCCATTCATCATGAGCTGAACTCAAAGATCTGAGACTTTCTCTATGTACACAAAAAGCGTATTTCTCTCAAATATTGTTCAAATATTGCACAAGTGTGCCTTAGGATGGCCTCAATAAAAGGCCACTCGAAAATGTGCAGTTCCATGACACAGCACAACGCCACAGATGTCGCAAGTTTTGAGGGAGCATGCAATTGGCATGCTGACTGCAGGAATATCCACCAGAGCTGTTGCCCGTGAATTGAATGTTCATTTTTCTACCATAAGCCGTCTCCAAAGGCGTTTCAGAGAATTTGGCAGTAGATCCAACCGGCCTCACAACCGCAGACCACGTGTAACCACACCAGCCCAGGACCTCCACATAGAGCATCTTCACCTCCAAGATCGTCTGAGACCAGCCACCCAGACAGCTGCTGCAACAATCGGTTTGCATAACCAAAGAATTTCTGCACAAACTGTCAGGAACCGTCTAAGGGAAGCTCATCTGCATGCTCCTTGTCCTCATCAGGGGCCCCGACCTTACTGCAACTTTGCACAGCCATTGAAGAGGAGTGGACCAAAATTCCACAGGCCACAATCAACAACCTGATCAACTCTATGCAAAGGAGATGTGTTGACTGGTACTGACTGGTTTCTGGAGACCCCCTGCCCCCCCAATACAGTGAAGCTTCACATTTTCGAGTGGCCTTTTATTGTGGCCAGCCTAAGGCACACCTGTGCAATAACCATGCTGTCTGATCAGCATCTTGATATGCCGCACCTGTGAGGTGGATGGATTATCTCGGCAAAGCAGAAGTGCTCACTAACACAGATTTTGACAGATTTGTGAACAATATTTGAGAGAAATAGGCCTTTTGTGTACATAGAGAAAGTCTTAGATCTTTGAGTTTAGCTCATGATGAATGGGGGCAAAAACAAAAGTGTTGTGTTTATAATTTTGTCCAGTCTATATTGTGGAATTATTATTTTTAACTATAATTAGACATTTGTTGTTTAAAGTATTTATTATTGTAGGTTTGTTGCATACATATCAAATAAAGGTATATTAAAATATGTAATATAATCTAAAATAATCAAATTCTAAAACAACAGCAATAATAATAATAATAGTTGTTGTTGTTATGTAGAATGTGCATTTTCTGGAGAAAACCGCTGTTTCGCTGGTGGTAAACAGTTACGCATCCTACAAACTTTCCCCTTTATAGAACCTTGTCTAATTGATGCTGAAAACTGATAGGCTGACTAAGTGTTAAGAGAAAGTTACAGCATTGAACCAGAATAAATCATGCAAAATATTAAGAAAACTGTGACCACAGAATTATAGACATTTACTTGTGTATTTTTACTTTAGCACCCCCACATGTGAAATTCCATCAAACTGTATAATAAGAATGTGTGTCCTCTCTTGTTTCTGTACAGTGACACCAGGTTTTAGCTGCTGCTGCTCTTGTCCTGCCTGAGCATCCGTTCCCCAGCTTTTCTTCCCCAGTCCGTCCCCTGAAGTGATTCCCCAGCATGAGTTCCTCTCCGCTCGTGTCTCGAGCCAACATGGACATCCTGGACGAGCTGCAGCTGATTGCGGCCCAGAATCTGGAGAGGCTGGAGGTCAACAAGTACTACGAAGTGATCAGGGAGCTGGGCAAAGGCACCTACGGCAAGGTGGACCTGGTCATCCACAAGATCAGAGGTGAGGGGACACGTAAACATGCAAATATACATACAAACAGCAATACCCTGCTGCAAAAACACCAGTGTCTACAGTTTCTTTTTATTCCGTATCTCCCTAAAAGGTACAAAAATGGCACTGAAGTTCTTGAAGAAGAAGACTACCAAGCTGAAGTCGTTCCTGCGGGAGTACAGCATCTCACTCTACCTGTCTCCCTGCCCTTTTATCATCAACATGTTCGGCATCGCCTTCGAGACAGACGAATACTATGTGTTTGCACAGGAGTACGCTCTGGCAGGGGACCTCTTCGATATTATTCCTCCACAGGTGCTCCCTCTCATTATTATTCTGATTATCAAGGAAGCAAGGGGAGGAGTGAGCGGTGACCATAGACTGTATATAAAAAGGTGGTGACTGAGCCATTGGTTGCAATTCGCAGCCCTCACCATTAGATGCCACTAAAACTTACAAACTGAAGCTTTTATTGAATACCGCTAATGTCAAATTTCCCACTTTGGCGGCCCGAGTGGTAGCATCAATGAAAAACGCATATTTTCACCAGGATAGGATTTTCTACTAACGATGACAGTATTTTTAAAGATGCTCTGGTCACATTCTACACAATCAAATCAAAAATCAAAAAATTTGATTTTAAAGAAATGCAGATCAAGAGACTCTTCTTGTACAAGGAAACATATACAGTTTAAAAGCAAAAGACTGTAGTGTTATGGAGCAGAGTGCAAAGGAGGCTGGAATAAATATAAATATTTCCCAGCATGCGGGTGATGCGGTGGTGCAGTGGTCGGCACTGTTGCCTCACAGCAAGAAGGTCATGGGTTCAAACCCCAGTCAGCCTGGCCTTTCATTGTGGAATTTGCATGTTCTCCCTGTCAGGTTAAGTGTGAGTGGTTGTTTGTCTATGTGTGGCCCTGTGATGGGCTGGTGACCTGTCCAGCGTGTACCCTGCTTTTCGCCCAATGTAAGCTGGGATTGGCTCCAGCTCCCCGTGACCCTGTATGCAGGATAAGCGGTTATGGATGGATGGATTTCTCAGCATAATACTATATATTGAAATGGAATGGTAAAAAATGTATTTAGTTTCAGTAGCATATCTAGAGACAGTAGCATCAAGGAATTGACCATTTAAAGCTCCTAGTTTTTGAGGGAGCTCTCAAACATCCAAACTGTTTGACTGGACGCTACTGGTCAGCTGCTAGACCCAGCTGCAATCAATGTAATCATAGACAAGTCAAATAAAATTTTTTATCACACACAGTGATGTGCAGTACAGTACAAGGATGCAGGTTTTATTGGTGCAGATACCGTATGTATTGTGTGTTACACTCCAATTTCCCTCTTTCCATCCCTTTAGGTTGGTCTTCCAGAGGCAGTGGCAAAGCGCTGTGTGCACCAAGTAGCCATCGCCCTGGACTACCTGCATTGCAAGAAGCTGGTCCACAGGGACATCAAGCCCGAAAACATCCTCATTTTTGACCGAGAGTGCCGCAAGGTCAAGCTGTCCGACTTCGGCATGACCCGCAGAGCTGGCTCGCCTGTGAAAAGAGTGAGTAACAATTCTGTTTCTGACCTCCAGTCCTCTCTTGTTTTCCACAATGGTGTTGACCTGTTGGGTTTCCCCTCCAGGTGAGTGGCACCATCCCCTACACGGCCCCGGAGCTCTGCGACGTGTCCCGCCACGAGGGTTTCTGCGTGGACTACAGCACTGATGTCTGGGCCTTCGGTGTGCTGCTCTTCTGTATGCTGACCGGCAACTTCCCCTGGGAGAAGGCGCTACCCTCCGACTCCTTCTACCAAGAGTTCATCCGCTGGCAGAGGAGGAGGACGAACACGGTGCCGTCCCAGTGGAGGCGCTTCACTGAGCAGGCCCTGCGCATGTTCCGCCGGTTGCTCTCCGTGGAACAGGACCGCCGTTGCTCCGTCAAAGAGGTCTTCGGGTACTTCAGCCACTCCTGGATGCTGGATGCGGAGAACAACAACAACAACGGCAACAGCGGAAATGGCGGAGAGAGGGTTGGCGGCGGAGGGGGTGGAGGAGGGGGGCGGGGAGAGGTGGACGGCACTATCTCGTCATCTTCATCCGGGGAGGAGGACGAGGAGGTCCTCGTGGAGAGGATGAAGCAGCAGACTTTATCTCCTCTCTCCCCGCTGTCACCGCTCTCTCCCATGTCTCCGGTGGCGGTGGAGAGGGGGAACGGCGGCGGGGCTAAGGGCGGGATGATGGAACCGGGCGGTGGGCACCATTTCGTGTCCGTCTCCACCAACAGCTCCGTGTCGTCCACCAACAGTTACGACCGAATGCCGCGAGAAAACAGTTCGCCGGGTGGCCGCATGCTGGTGGCTACGCCCATTGAAATCTGCGTCTGAGTGCGCCAGAACGTTGATGTTGTCACAAACTCACAAAGCGGTACACACTTTTATACCTCTCATCCGACCACGTAGATGTGCATGCATGGAAAAAGTACTAACACATATCCTGTTTTAATCATCCTGGGATAGGAAGAGCACACGCATGGAAAGTATTTGTAGAATGCATACATTCCTCATGAGGTTGGCTTTTTGGTCAGATTGGAGTCATGAAGCACCAATTTACAATTTGATTTCACTGATGTGTGCAAATGCAGTTTCGTGAAACCCAGAGGAAAAATGAAAAATTGCTTCCATTAGAGATTCTGTCACTAAAAGAAGACCAAAATGTATTTCTTAAAGCAATACTTCCAGCAAAAAAGAAAAAGAAAACAAGAAGCAAGCAGAGACACAGAAGACGCAGAGTGCTGTGTGATCTCTTCAGGGTGTGACCGGGTGTAATTTCTGAATGAAGCCAAGGGACAAAGGATTTGTATTTTTGAAGAAGACTAAAACAGAGTTCCAAGGAAATACCTTGCAGGATAAAAAAAGAATGGTGGTTTTAAATGTTTGTGTGTTTGTTGTATCACTGTTCCGTATGTATGAATCCAAATGAAGTGGATTTATTTTGCTTTGAGGATTTTATTGTTTACTTGAACCTAAAAAGAACATCACACTATTTTTTCTATTACTTTTTTTTTGTAAAGCAGCTTTCTTTGTCTTTCATTCAACTTCACATTGTGATTTGGTGTTCTGGCCTAGCTGTATCTGCCAACACATTTGGTTGGCAGCTGTACATACTGGTTTGAACCGTTATGTATATTCTGTACGAGGTTTGACCAACGGCTTTCAGACGGAATATTTTACCGTCCATGACGTCAGACTGGACTGAGAGAAGGCTTATGATGTCTCTGTCAAACATGTCTACTTCACTGTTCAAAGACTATTTTCTACTCACTCTCCAAATTCTGCTTCTATAGATTCTGTTTTCTTTGAAAAGTTTTTCCCCCCAAAATCTGTTTGTATTGCTTATGTTTTCTTCGAAACTATTAGGGAAATGTATTGTCTGAAAAGATGAGAAAAATAATCACTAATCATTTTTAATTCAACCTGAAGAAGAAGAAAAAAATCCCAGAAGATGTTAAAGAGTCACCTTTTATAAAATTGCATGACGAGTAGCTCAAACATACCTTTACGACAAATTTGAACCGGATTTACAAAAAAAAAGCGGAAAAACAGGATAAAAAGAAACGTAAAATGTTGTGATGTGGAATTTTTGCCGTAGCACAATTTCTTGCATTATGTCCCAGAGTGAATATTGCCGTCATGATCTCCTGAGACATCCTAGGGCTAAAAAATCCAAACAATAATTAGTTTCTATTCAGTGTGTTGTATTTGTATTGCTATTAATGACATGTACATCGTACCACCTTCAGCAACAGAAAAAAGCAAAGCATGAAGACATAGAGCAAGAGGCTTGAGTTTAAATCACAGGTAGGGAGAGTTTTCCTTCTAAATTGCCAATTTTAGTAAAGTAGTGTGGCGTACACGTGTTTTTTTCTCTACCAACTTAAAATTAACAGCAAAAAAAGTGATCCCTTCCTTTTCTTTGACTCATGATGAATATTACCTAAATAATTTGAAGGAGAAAAAAAAGTATTGGATCGAGCACAGGAATGGGCGTTTTGTGTGTTGCTTTCCAGACATAAATCTGCATGAACTTGTATGTGCTGAAGCTCTGTTGTGAAAACCTGCTCCGTGTTTCGCCGCTCACAAGCTGTCGTACCCTGTAAATGTAGTATATCTGCAAACAACATGTTTCTTTATCTTGTGAGAGTCAGTAGCCTCAGCTTGGATCCACCCTGAGGATCAGCTAAACTCAGTTCAGCCCTAACGTTAACCCTGTTTGGATCATGTTCGCCAAAGCTGCTCCCGGATCAGCGAGTGAGTATGCAAATGACTACATCTTGTGACAATCTCTGACCTCATCCGGCAGCCTTCTGACTCGGAACAAAGGACGGTCCTGATACAGACACTGTAGCCGTGCTGTTTTCTCCATCAGCCAGCTGCAAGCAGCTCTGGCTCTGCAGCGTTTACTGTGTAAGCTCCAGCACTTGAGATTCAACTGGTGAGGCCTCACACATGACCGTATGAAGAAGAGATTACACGGGCCTGTTCATTACCTCATCGTGTCATTCTTTCTCTGCAGAATACCTCCTCAAACCACCCTTCAACTTCTCCTCAGCACTTCCCAGATGTATCTATAGTGTATCAAACATCCATTCTAATCTAACAAACCGTTTATTCTTTTTACAAGTTAAGTGAGAAATTGTGTAAAACTGGTAGTGGCGGAGCCAAGGGGTGGGCACTTTGGAAAAAAATTAAATAAAGGAATGACTACTATCAGGTGAATTGTTCAAATTGTTATCTGGAATGCAACCCACGTTACAAAATATGCTGCAGAATTGACATTTGGTCATTTGCTCTGCCTCCACTGCCTTAGTGAGAGTCAAGCTAACGTTTGACTTCAGATTTGTTGTGGTGGTAATGCTAACGCAGGCTTTTGCGTTTTGAAAAGTCAGTAAACAGCTTCACCTTATTTACGATTTTTCCATCTGTGGTGTCAGATCCAAAATACTTCCACACATTACTTCTCACATGATTTGGTGTCATGATTACCTGTTGAGCACAGCTTGCTAGTTACCTCCATTTTGCATTAGCGAAGACAACAAGATTTTACATTACATTTTTTGTATGTGTTTAAATGGTGGTTAAAATTTCGATTAAAAAATGTACAGCCCTAGTGGGCAGAATAGAGACTAAAGCCTGGCCACACCATTGGCCACCACACACAGCATCACTACCCTGCTCTTTCATTTGCAGAATTTTCCCCTGTAAATCGCTACATGAGCCAGCAAACGTTTTCACACGCTGTGCAGGAGTGATATTAAAAGGTGCCTCTTTGGAAGTGTCATGTACAACAAACACGATGTTGGCACATTGCTGCATTGCCTCTATGAGTGTTGTTGCCAACATCTGTCATCAGAATAGCCTAACGGCAGGATGTGAGTTGCGCTTCTTGGACGTGTGAGCATGTGCGTCCATGTACACACACATGAGGTCCCACTCGTAAAAACATTGCTCATAGTGCTTGTGGTCAAACAATCCACAGCATACATTTAACTTAACAGATTGGAGACGCAAAATATTTGCACCTGCACTGTCAACGTAGTTTAATACAAAGTGATCTGAAATCGTCTTGTATTTACCCAGTTTTTGGCTCCTTTTTTTTTTTGAAACGGCAAGATTCAGCATTTTTTCAGCCCACATGAACATTATGAGCTCATTCTGACAACAAAGCCCTATTTTGGTCATAAACAAACATCCACTAAACTGTTTACAACAGCCTATTAAATGTGACCTCTAAAGGCGTACTGTAAGCTTGGTGCTCACTTAGCAGTGTTGCCTCGATGACTGAACAACAGTAACTATTTGACCTTTGGCAGAAAAACTGAAAAAGACACAGATTTGTTTCAGCCACCTGGATGAAAATGTGTTTGGCTCCGCCACTAAAGTCTGGGTGAGATAATTCTACTTGTTGCTATGCAGATTCGTTAGTTTCGGGGATTTCTGAGACATAAAATGTTCAACAAGGCAACACAGATTAGACTGACGGATTCCTGAAACTAAAGAAACCAGTTGATTTTCAGGATATTCTTAATCTCATCACAGTAATCATTTGAATTGTGATGCAACTATAAGCAACAGAATGTAATGAAGAACTAAAGTCAAGTTAGAATGGATATTTGGCTTAGTGGTGTGTTAGGATGAAACACAATTTACACCTGTTACGTTCAGGTCCAGTATCCGCTGCAGCTGAGGACAAACTACACATTAAGGGATACGTCACCTTCCCTTTTATTCCTCGCCACGCCTGAATCAGTCGCTGCTGCCTCTTCACCTCATCCATAGCGTAAAGTGTTGTAATGGAGTTCCAGTGTCTTTCTGTCCAGTGACACGTTTCAAAGCATCATGATTTTGGTGTTGGAGTTTTAGTGAGTAGATGACCACAGCACTAGAACTCGTATCCGGTTCTGTCTTTGCAATACAACTGTCTTCCTGTAAGCTAAGATTTAGTCAATAAAATGAGAATTCTTGTTGGAGTGATCTTTGGTATCAGGACTTTTTTTGTCTTCTTGCTCACAGGAGTCCTCGGTGACGCAACAGGACAAAGCAGGACACACGTGGAATTGATTCATAGTACAAGTAGAGGTTTGTATGTACAGTAGTGTGTAAGCTACAGAATACAATGAATTTGTAGTGGCATGTTCACATCAGAGGCCTATAGATTTGGATAGATAATTTTATATCAAAGAGAACATGAAAGAAAATCTTAATTTGTCAAACTTTGAAGTGGTTCATTTTAATAAATAAGAAATTGAATAATATGAATACTTTGTTTACAATATATTAACTTAAAATGCTGTCATTAGTATTTTGAATTTATGTCATAATAGAATTGTCGTCCATTCACTCCGATCACATGGTCCCTGCAAGTTCAACAGCTGCTACCAAATGTAGCCAACTAGCTCCTGTTAGCTAGAGCAACAACAGCACTACAGCACTTGTGAATCAACCAAATTAGCTGCTTATCTAAAGAAATACAGTGTACAGACACCCGAACTAACTTATTTTACTTTTCTTTAGAAGGCTACTGATGCTACCAAGCTAGCCGGCTAATTAGCCAGGTTGGCTTGTGAGCTGGGATTATTGCTTAGCATCTAAGTTAAGAAGCCAGCTGGGTACCTCAGCAGCGCAGTGATTCTAAAGATGTTACTCAGATGAAGACACAAAAAGAAAACAAGATACACTTTTCTTTGTCTTGGTTGCTCTGAGCTATATCAGGGTGTCTTATCATAAAAAGGGCATTATGCCCACTTCCAAATAAGCTATAAACACTGATATATTATCCCCTTACAGAGTTGTTGGGACGAACATGTTAACAAACTGCTGCCTATTCTCACTGGAGCTGTGTTTCTGGCTACCTGATAAATCCAGTCCATAAGTCCAATATAAGTCCAATATTCCCCCCCCTTTTTTAAACTGCGTTCGGTGTCTTTTTTATTTATTTATTTTTTTAATCGCTTTGGTACCATTATTGCAAGTATGTGGTCAAATTTCAAATTACTAAACTCCAAACTCATCACACTTACATAACACTGCCAGCCTTTCATTTAAAAGATTCTGAAAACTTGCCATTGTGCGTTCATTTGGATTGTAAACATGTCTCGTCACACAGCCTTTGATTCAAAAGATAAGTTTCTCATGAAAAGTCATGAGAACATATGGTTTAATCACCAAAACACAACATAAGGATATCTTTTCATTTTAGTTGTTGTAACAATCAGTGAATCCATTGATAAACAATCCAAGATACATGTTTCAAATCACCTTAAGTGCTGAAAATATTATGCTACAGTACCGTAAATAACAGATTACAGTTTTCACATTAGGCAATACACTGTCATTAATCAAGATTTACAGTATATATCATTTCCATGATATATATCCTATTTGTAAGTTAAGTCAAAATCAAGTGTCAAATTAGGTATACTCTCTAAAAGCAAATGTACAGTTACAGTAAATAAAATAAATTAATGTAAAGCCAGCTTCATCAACAAAATGTACTGTGGTGTGATGGTTCACATCAGCATCAAGTCCCATCACACTCTAAAAAATATATTTTGGTTAGTTCTTTTTACAGTGTAGTTTTAATATACACATGTAGGCGATAGTAACAGTAATACAGTATATAGTGTTGAACCTGAACATATTCAGCCCTCAGCTGTTTCACCCGGTCATTGTTTCTCTCAAATGGCATTGGGTATATTTGTTGTCCATTGATACCTGCTGCCTCTTCATAAGCCAGGCTACTGTTGGTTGGCTGATGGATGCCACGCTGGCAAAGGTTTCATTTTTCTCCTCGATTGCTTTCTTTATTTCTGACAGCCAAATATAATTCCTGGCCCTTACTATTGGTGTGCAGCACATTCATGCAGCACACCTGGACACACCACCGCTCACTGAACAGATGTCTGCCTCACTGCCACAAACAACTGTCTCCACCTGCTGGCATGTAAAGCCGTCTGCTCCCAGCGTTGTTCCAAAGACTTCTATTCCTGTCATCATCACGCATAGACCAGTAAACCGAAATGTGCACATCCCACACAGAAATAATAGTAATCTCTTAAGGATTAGGACAACTGCACCAACTCCAGCACCCAGAACAAACTCATTTAAAATGGCTCTCTTCAATGTGAGATCTCTGTCAATTAAGACTTTTATCTTAAATGATTTTATCTTGTCTGCAAATCTAGATTTTATGTTTTTAACTGAATCCTGGTTGCAAATGAATGACTATAGCCAGCGAGCTGAACTGTGTCCGCCTCAATATGATTGTTTTAGTCAACCGAGGGTCAGTGGTCGTGGTGGTGGGCTAGTGAGCGTGTATAGGAAAAATTTTAAATGTCATCAAGTACGCTGTGATGAATTTAACTCCTTTGAAGTTCTCACTCTTAAAGTTGGAGGGCTGCAACCTATCATATTTGTTATAATTTATCGCCCCCCAAAACCGCCTGGAGGATTTTTATCAGAACTTCCTGAATTTTTATCTTCTCTGGTTTTAAATTATGACAGAATTGTTCTTTGTGGCGATTTTAATATTCATGTTGATGACCCCAACAATGTTAATGCAACTGACTT
>NC_060163.1:5166024-5213729 GCF_021292245.1 Micropterus dolomieu | reverse complement strand
TCCAAACAGCTGCTCACTGTACTGGAAAATAACAAATTATTTGAAAAGTTTCAGTCTGGTTTTAGGAAGTACCACAGCACTGAGATTGCCCTGCTTAAAGTCACCAATGACCTTTTAATGTCTGCTGATGAAGGCATGTGCTCAGTCCTGGTACTCCTGGACCTTAGCGCTGCTTTTGACACCATTGATCACAACATCATGTTAGACAGACTGAGGCACTGGGTGGGAATCTCTGGTACTGCTCTAGAATGGTTTTCATCCTACCTGTCAAATAGGAAGTTTTGCGTGTCTGTAAACAACTATGTCTCCTCGTTCTGTCCAGTTAAATATGGTGTGCCTCAGGGGATGGAAAATGGATGTCAAATAATTTCCTCCAGCTGAACTCAGACAAAACAGAAATCCCGGTCATCGGGTCCCAGCTGATGGCAAAACAAATACCTAGTAAATCACATTAAGCCTGTGGCAAAGAACCTTGGTGTTTGGTTTGATAGTAATTTAAATTTCGAGCAGCACACCACAAAGCTTGTTCAATGATGTTTTTATCAACTTAGAAATATAGCAAAAATTCGATCTATGTTAACTTTTAAGGACACCATTTTACACGCCTTCATCTCATCACGCCTGGATTATTGCAACAGCCTTTTCACCTGTTTAATCCAAAAATCCATTGATCGACTCCAGACTGTCCAGAACTCAGCTGCCAGGCTTTTAACCAGAACAAAGAAATATGACCACATTACTCCTATTTTAGCTTCATTACACTGGCTCCCAGTATGTTTTAGAATTGACTTTAAAATTCTATTGATCACTTTTAAAGCTCTTCATGGCCTCTCGCCTTGTTATATTTCTGACCTTTTAGTCCCATACGCACCAGCACGTACCTTGAGATCCTCGGGCAGAGGTCTGTTGTCTGTTCCAGAGTCTCGACTGAAAACTAAAGGGGACAGAGCGTTTGCTGTCAGGGCCCCGAGGCTCTGGAACAGCCTGCCCGAGGAAATCAGGTCGGCTGAGTCAGTGAACTCTTTTAAGTCCCTTCTTAAAACATACTTTTATAGGAGAGCTTTTCCCGATCTTATTTGACTTTATTTTATCCCTTTTATTTTATTTTACTAATTTTATATTTATCTGCATTTTAGTCTTTTCAATGTTTTCATGCTTTTATCTTGTATTGTTTTTGTATTATTTCTCTTGGGTATTATTGTCTTTACACATGTTAAAGCACTTTGTAACTTGTTTTTGAAAAGTGCTCTACAAATAAAGATTATTATTATTATTATTATTATTATTATTTCCACCCCTGCAAACTCCTGCTGGTTGGTCAGCACATGGCCACGAGCACAACTGCGGGGTCAATTCTTAGCATAGAAAAGAATATACTGTTGATAGATCATACTGTAAATACTGTAACATGTTAAATGAATTTGAATTTGAAGAGGAATTTACATGCATTACAATTTACAGTACTGTAAATCTAAAGGTAAAGCACAGAACACATCCTCCAGACTTACCGGTTTTCTTGCTGAAAAGTGCAAATGGTTTAATTGACAGATGATCGTTTTAGATTTGGCTCAACAAATCTGGCAGCCTCTGCCATAGTAAGGCCTCGGTTCACCACATGATGAAGCCCATACTTCATTAGAGACAACAGTTCTGACGACCAACCATTCAACAGGCCCTTTCCCCACCTCTCTGACCTCTCAGTTGTTGCTCATGCACACCTCTCTGATGGATCCCTTGTCCATTAGCTCTTCCTCTTCCTTGCTGTCTATTCTGCTCCATATTGAAAGAAATTGCCAATTTACCAATTGTGGTTACTAGATGAAACCAGTCAGCAATAATGAGTATTCATGTGTTAGGTAAGGTTACATGTAATTTAGATGTTCACACAAACACAGATTTTATACAGGTGACAAACCCATTTAAAATCTATAGGTTAACCAAACGGTTCAGTGGTTAACCATTAAGATCAGTTGGACTAAGTGTTGGTCAAATGTATTTATTCTAATCAGAAGAGAAGCATATGAAAGGTATTGTGATCATTGCATTGTGAAAGACAATTACTTCAAATGAAAGGTATTTCTTTGATGACACTAATTAGTTGTGATGAAAAAGTTACTGTGTAATTTCGTGAGTTGCACTTAGTCAATTGAATTTGTGATTCCATGTTTGAACATACAGCCTTCTTGATTGATCTGCTTTGAGTTTTGCACTAAGAGTTGTGAAATATTACCCCAATAATAAAAGTAGTAAGTAATAAAAAGCAATCAAAAAAAACTGTAATACAATCTATGGTCTCAACCAACTCCTGAGGGAGGGAAGGCTCTTTAACGTTAGCTGCTAAATGCTCCACTATGTTCATCAGCTAGACACTTGTGCACACGTGCTGGGACAGTAGAGGACAGTGAGTTCATTATACTGTAGCACTTTTTACTGCTTCTGTAAACACGGCTGATGAGAGCGGTGAGGCTGAACCACAACAGTTCAGTTGTGGGCTATAACACCAAAACAATGAGCTGAAAGATGCTAAATAGCTCTGTAGAGCTGAGAGGGACTGCAGAGTCGGGTGATAATAGGGCTGCGGTTGAAAATTGTTTTTGCTTAGGAAGGTTCCTAACTGTGAAGTGACCCGGAAGTACTGAAGAGGCGGCCATAACAAGAGCTGGTCAAATTCTCTAAAAGTTAAGGAAAGGTGCTTCAGTGCTTCCTTTCTTATCTCCTTTAGCATAGTGTACACTGGCACAGGTCAAAGATCAGCCTTTTGTTGTCCATCTTTAGAACATTGTACTTTCACCACGGCCGGTCACGACAGCAACATCAGCCGTCGCATAATTACAGAGCCTAGATAAGTGCAGTTGGATTCTCTTAGTCCTGTGGCTGTCTTTTCCCAAGTCCTTATGAATTCTCCTTCACATCTTTTTTTTTTTTTTTTTTTGACTTTTTGCATCCTAGGTCTTTCTAAGGGAACACATTTTCACCTCCCACAGTAGAAAAAGCACAGGTGTAAATAACAAATTGAATGTAGCTTTATTCCATTTTGCTGTTTCAGTTTCAGGGTCCTGACACAGTGTCATAGGACACCTGAATATAACGGAGGGTCATCATTAATCTTATGAGCATTACCTGAGCTTTTTCTGCAATGCCATTCAAAATGTCTGCTGGGGAAAAAGGCCTTTTCTCTTTGGGTTTGTCGCAAGCACTCACAAGCACTTAGTCATTTGATTGTTAATCAATCAAATGACTAAGGACTGCTAATTAAAAAAATATGAGCTAGTGCCGCATTAAACAGTTACAATCAAATTATCACTATTCAATATTTCACAAGCTGAGCTGGAGTTTTAATAAGCTACTGTATGATTTCACAATTAATTGGTTCATGCATTTACATGCATTACTAGTCATGTATTTTATTTTTTCATATCGTCTTATTTAATATTGGTCATTTGGGAGCTCTATTTTATGACAATATAAAATCTACATATTTTCATCAGGTGACCATGTCAACCCATCTAAAACACAAATCTCGTACAGAAAACCACAATGTTGAACAAAATATTTATTTTTGACAATTACACGACCTCTGATGGTCCGAGAGGTGACCAAGACGGCACAAAAAGTTGCCATAAAATAAAGACCATGAAGAAAGTGACACGAGTTGGCAGTCCTATTCCCATGTTAAACCTAAAAACACCACAGCACAGACAGACACATGGAGGAGGCGTTGGAATGTGATGAGTAGTGTGTAGAAGGACAGGCTTTGCATCTGTAGAGATAACCACGTCCTGCTACATGTATCATTACTCCAGTTAATGTGGGGTGGGGTTAAGACAATGTGCCCGGAAAACAAAAATAAAGTTCAAATCTGAATATCTGAGATTCAGCCCTGAGATTAACACACGGACAATTTTTTTTTTTTAAATCCAAACTTTGTAAGAATAAAACATATTCTAAAAGCTGTATTTGGTACAATGCAAACATCCGCCTGTAATTGAAAAAAACAAAACATTGCAATGAACATTTCAGTCTTGACACATCTGCTCGTTAAAAATCATTTCACTGCAACAAAACATAAAAACACATAACAAAGGATGGCACAAACGAAACAGACGTGTTGTTCCAGGATAAGGGGATTTGTGTGTGTGTGTGTGTGTGTGTGTGTGTGTGTGTGTGTGTGTGTGTGTGTGTGTGTGTGTGTGTGTGTGTGTGTGTGTGTGTGTGTGTGTGTCCTGCTGCTGCTGCGAGACTAAGCAGCAAAGTCCTTCGGCTGCCTCTGTGTGGATATCAGTTACCATGGAGCCATGGCTTAATGAACCTCTCACACTGACTGCACAACGCTGCCCCTAATGGCGCTATGTGAAAGTACATAGACGTTATAGCAACACTGATCACATAAAGACTTCTCTCTAAAACAAACAGGCAGGCTGACAGGCCAAAGCCCTGACCTCATCACCTGATTCAACAAGTACTAATACACCGGGAACTAATCTCAATACACGGTTCACACAAGTCCCAGACAGTCAGTATGTACCTGCGTGGTTGGAGGCTTCCTCAGGAAATGGCCTACCATGCCTCTGGTATTGATAACAACAGAGTTTGCAGCAGAAAAGTGCAT
The DNA here is from genome assembly GCF_021292245.1 of Micropterus dolomieu. Taxonomy (NCBI): domain Eukaryota; kingdom Metazoa; phylum Chordata; class Actinopteri; order Centrarchiformes; family Centrarchidae; genus Micropterus; species Micropterus dolomieu. The sequence continues at coordinate 5,209,120 of NC_060163.1, read as the reverse complement.
GCAAGCTGCCTTCAGTCATCAGGATGTCCAAAGGAAGGTGATGTACATCCACTGATTTGTCGTTGCAACACAAGCGATTGAGAACTAGAAAAAATGTTTACCTCTTGTATGTCAGATAAGGCCTTTTCAGAGAGGTTCTGGTGTGAATTCACCATTCGCAGTACACTACCAGAATCTTAACACTAGCACTGTCAGTCCTACTGAAATGAATATTGATGTAAACTAAATATTCTCAATGTCAGCATAAAAATCTGCAGACACACATCCTTCTTAAACTTTAGTGACACTGGTGAAGCAGAATAGTCCTTTATGTCCCAAGGAGGATTTGTTGAGGTCCACTTAAAACAACGTGAATAATGTGCTGCAAAATTCAGAAAATGAAACTGAAAGAGTTGATTGCAGCACCGACTGGAGAAATCCAAGTAAACAGCAGGTGCCTTGCATTGAAAGGAATCCCTTTACTTCTAAGGAAAAACTAAGCCTGCTTAATTAATTATCCCTAAACAGGGGTCTCAACAAAATTAATTTCAAATTCCATTACTATACCAACTGATTTAAGGGCCGTGCAGACAAACACAACCCGTGTACTTTTCAACTCTGCAGAGCCAAAGTGCTTTAAGCCAAATAAAATCACATGGACTCATCCTGGTGGTTAGATGGGTCTCTTGTTAAAGTTCACAGAATGACCTGTGAATCTCGAAGCGCTACATGAGTGAGCCTGAACCAAACAATACGACGGCGAGGGAAGAAGGTTATGCTCAAGACCAGACATGTTCAGTGCCACTCCAAAGTGCTTCCTGCAAAAACCCCATCACATGGGGAGGATACATTCAAACACACGGTCCCCTCCATAACAACCACCAGGCTCAACATTCAGTGCAAGTGTCGTTTGGCTGTAGCTGAGACATGCGTTTGTGCACCCCTCTTTGTTAAACAAACTGTAATGCCATGTGTCATGATAATCCAAAAAAAAAAAATAAAAAAAAAGGTGTCGTGTTTAATATGGAACCCTGTTGTGTTGACAGCGTCCATTCGGGTACTTTCCTCTGAGAGTGTATTATCTCGACCGCCCAGCCCTTGCTCTGTCCCATCTTTTTAATAAAACCAGTATCTCCATGACTGGCTTGATAATCCAACACTGAACTGCTTTAGCAATAACTTAAAAACACACAATCTAACCTCTTTGACAACTGCTAAAGATGCCAATTAGAAAATTCCAGTAATAAATAAACCAAATATAATCAAATACTTACAAAATCTTTAAAATTAAATATCTTTGATTGTTATTTGTATTTAATCCAGGAGAAAATAAAAATCCATATAAATAACTACAAAGTCAACACAAATGACAAATTCAGCATGTTACTTTCTGTGAAGTTGAGAGTAGGTGTCCTCAGTCTGCAGGTCTCTGAGGAGTACCGTCAGACTGGACTGAGGGAGGTCTGGGCTCCTCCAGTCACAGTGTCTGGGGTTAACAGTGCAGTTGAAGAGCAGAGGTTGAAGTTAAGGTTTACGGGTGCTAGCTGTCAGTCAGAAGAACCCCGGTCCACGGGCGCCATGGTTACCTGCAGACTGGGAAGAAGAGCCCCTGCGGGATGTTGCAGGTGAGCGTCTGGATGAATAAATGAAAAAACAAAAACACGTTTCAAAGTGATGAAATCCATCTGAGCACATTTTCTTCTTGTTCTGGAGGAAAAGCCCCGCCTCACCGGCAATACTTGCTGATTTGTAAAGTAAATCTGTGCCACATATAGAGTGAGTACACCCCTCACATTTTTGTAAATATCTGATTTTATATATATATATTCATTCACGTGACAACATCTAACATCCACCATGATGTTGTCATGGAGGAGTGGAAGACGACTCCAATGGTGACCTGTGAAGCTCTGGTGAACTCCATGCCCAAGAGGGTTAAGGCAGTGCTGGAAAATAATGCTGGCCACACAAAATATTGACACTTTGGGCCCCTTTTTGGACATTTTCACTTAGGGGTGTACTCACTTTTGTTGCCAGCAGTTTAGACATTAATGGCTGTTTTGAGGGGACAGCAAATTTACACTGTTATACAAGCTGTACACTCTACTTTACATTGTAGCAAAGTGTCATTTCTTCAGTGTTGTCACGTGAAAAGATATAATCAAATATATTATTTAAGTGTGGGGGGTGTACTCACTTTTGTGAGATACTGTACAGTACGTTGTTTCTATAAGGTCACGGTCACTACCAGTAAATCAGAGACTCGGCAAGTAAAGCTAACGTGTTCACATCAGTGCTGACAAAAACGATTCACTTAGAGCTCCGTTTAAAACACTAGCCACCTATCGCACCAGCAATGTTCATGTTCAACGTAGCTTAAATCGAAATTAGTCCCAATATGGGCTGAGCGTAATGCAACTCATTTGCATCTTTCATTAGACCTCAACGCCCCCAGTTTAGAAGGCAAGCAATGTGCCGTCTCCAACTTGGCTTGGGTTTCGACAACAGTCTGACACTTGCTTTGGAGACTGATGAGTCATTTTCTCAAACTTGACACAACTTCCTCCAGAGCCGCAGGGACTTGAATCAGAGCAGGTATTTACTAACCTCATGAGGTTTCTGCTAACTTTGTCACCTGTCATCCCATCGCTTCCCTGGAGGGGCTTTGAACGTCTTGTTCTGGGGGGGGGAGGAATCACAGAAGTTAATATTTAGTTAATAATAAAGCCTTCTAGAACAGCAGAAACACCTAATTCTCTAGATTGTCTGAAACTTCACGAACATTTTCAATAGTCTGGGACATTTGAAAGTGCAGTTCTTTCTGCTCACCTTGTGCTTTTTACACTTCATGGAGAAATTTGCTTCAATGAGTACACAGTCTGCAAGAACAAGAAGAGAACAGGAGCTGAAGACGCAACACTGATTCTTCCAAAACTTTCAGCCGCCTACACGGGCAAGTTCGGACTCAGCGAAGTGACAACAGCTGACTGCGCTTCACAAAAGAGCTATTTCCACACCAGCACACACACAAAGCACCAGCAGCAGGTGGATTCAACAATAGTTTGATAGGTACAATGTTGATCATCAGAATCTAAACCTGGACAAACAAAACCAAGACACTGCTAAAAATCCATTGGGTTAACTGACCCTTTAAGATTAAAGACAAAACCAGTTGAAAATCCCAATGCACACTGTACCTGTTAACACACATACAAGGATAAGGAGCTGTACTTTGTTTACTTGTGATGTGTGGAGATGAGGGGGGAGGGCAGAGTGCAGCTCTTACCTGACTCCAGAGCACACCTGTAGTGGTACTTGTTGGGACAGCACTTGAAGAAGCAGCCCAGTGTAGCACCTGGCTCACGGCACGCTGAACATGTCTAAAAACACAGCAGAAAAAAGGGTCAAGTCAAGACGATGAAGAAGTCTGCTTCGATACAAGATGCACCGTCTGCAATATATTGTACGTTAAACCTTAAAAACACAAAAAGAAGGGGAGCAATAAGGGTTATTAGTGTTCAGTGTTTACATACTGCAGGTAGCATTTACAAATTAGGAGAAAATGTTCTGATTCATGATCAGAACTCGAGTTCTCACTAGAAAAGCAGCACAAAAGGGAAGCTCTTTGAAATCTTGAAGGCTGTATTTATTAGTGATCATGCAGTTTTATGGCCTTGGAGTGAGCTAATTTAATTCAGGGTTTTAAGAAATTGCGGACACCTTATTAACACTATCTGTTCTTCACAGTTGCATAGAAATGTCCTGCGTTTGTCCCGAGCACGGTCCATGTTAGTATATAATCAGCTGAGCACGGCTCAAAGTTTTCTCTTAACAATTTAACAGTTCTATTTAACAGACAGTGTGACAGCCAGCCAGTATAACTCACACATTATAAATCATGCCTTTCGTAAGAAACACACATCTTCCCTTCAGATGCTGCAGAAAATATTTTGGATTGTCAACAGTGAGGAGTCTATGATGTCAAACACGAGAAGCCTTTAAGCCTTCACAGTACGTGTCGGCAAACTAAGAGTACTTCTGGCATACTCTGTGGTGACTAAAGGAAAACATGACTAAGTCTACTGCAGCTTGAAGTACCCATAATTAATCACACATGTTATCCCGCTGGGATCATGAATATGGCAAATGTCCTGGAATTTTGCCCGATATGCTTGCGCATAAGACATTTTGTGTGGAAAGTGGTCATTTGAGTCTGAGCGTGTTGCAAAATTTAAAGGATCTGTCGTGATTTGCACTGTATGCTTGTGTACACTTGTGGGGTGAGTGTGAAGCAAGTAGTAATTAAATGATTAGCTGATTGGCAGAAAGCTAATCAGGAACTATTTGAATTATCAAGTAATCATTTAAGTAATTTTTTGCCCAATAACTGACTGATTCCAGCCTCTCAAACCTGTGAAAATCTACCGGCTTTCAACAGCGTCTTGCTGTCTTCCTCTGGCGATTCGCAGCAGGCAGCATGTGAGCTAAGAATGGAAGTTTTATCATGTGATAACAAGTCCTTGTATAAACACATTACAACACCTTATGCCCCCAAAATCTATTAGTATCCTACAGGCCTAGAAAACAAGTCAGTAAACAGGTAGGCTGTTAATGCATTATCTTCCTTAATGTTTTGTTCATTTGCAGCTCCATCATATTAACCACATCTGCATGTGGAACTGTGTAAACAATATATTCGCATTAGAGGCTTAAAGAGCAGCTTTACCGTCTCCTGGGCCACCTTGACAGCCTCCTCCAGTCCGTACACTTTGCCCTTCACAAGGAACACGCCTGCGGACCAGATGCCGCAGTCTTCGTGGAGCCAGTATTCGCAGGGCTCCAGAGGTACCACAGGGGGGCTGTACCAGTCCTCCACGTCGGCAGAGCCCGCATCTGAACGAGCACGCTTAGCTGCAGGGCTGCCTGTACAGTCAGCGGCCCACCGGTGGCTCCCCGTGAGGCCCTTCTCATTCAGCCGAGCTCCTGGCCTGGGGTGGCGTGATGCAGGTGGAATGGCGCCCTTCCTCCCCCTGCCCCTGATACTGCAGGACGAAGAGTCCGAATCGCTGAAGTCTTCCTCTTTGAGGCCCGACATACTCGCTGGTGTTTTGGTGCTTAGCTGGTACCCTTCGGGGTAATAAGGGCCGTGGAGGTCCCCCAAGTCCATGGCGTTGGCAGACAGCCCGCACAAGCAGCAGACCAGATAGCGCTGGTGCTGGCTGTGCATGGATGCTCGGCCCAGCTGCAGACAGGAAGTGCTAGGTACAACTGCGGAAACAAATCCACCAGGGTGAGGCTGCTGCTGCTGGCCCTTCTTGTGTTGTGTCCTTACCTCCTCGGGGTAGTTGATTACAGTACACAGTGATGGCGATGACTGCTGGCACTCCACACGGACGAATGGAGAGAAACGGTCTAACCTCGGGTCCCTTCGCTCCTCCTTGTAACTGACGTACCTCAACTTGATCTCTGGCTCCCTGGGGGAGAACATGGAGGACGACTTGATCTGTTGAAGTTTCTTTCGCCTCCTCTTGGGAGTGCGAACCCCCTTCGTCTTGGCAGTAGGAGATGTTTTGCTACCAGTTGCCTTGCCTTTGGCTTTGCCCGGGCTTTTCTTTGGAGATTTTGGTGGCAGTGATGGGGGGGGGGACCTCTTCGCATGAAGATCCAGTGAGGGGTCAGGGTGAGATAGATGCTCCGGCTCCTTCTTTGAGTTTTTGTGCACAGCAGACTGAGGGCTTTTTGGAGGTGTGCTGCTGTGTGACATTTTAGAATGATTGATTTCAGAATCAGAGGTAGAGTCTTTGCAACTGTCAGTGTTAATGTTATTAGTTTGACCCCTTTTCATTGGAATTACTGCTTTTTGTTTGATTGTTTTAACTGAGAAAGACGCCTTCGCTCTGCTTTTCCGTTTTCCTACGGACAGGGTGTCCTTCCTCTTAGGACTGGCTAACTTAGAATCACTAGCTGCCGATTTGGGAGCATTTGCTTTCTTACTGGTGCGTATGCATCCTGACACTTTGTACCTGCTTGAATTTATGTTCATAACTATAGCCTCTAACCGTGTCCCTCTGCCGGAACGCACTGGCAGTTTCTTTTCTGTTAAAGTTCTCTGTAATGCCTTTGCATTGCCGTTCATGTGAGGAATGACGGTCCTTGGTTTGTTTTCCAAAACATCTGACACACAAACGTCACCTGTCAAGTCAATCAAAGGCTGCAACGCTGCCTTCCCTGTGTGGACAGGCTCCTTATTTTCTTCGCTTGAATCTAACCTTGTGGCGCCATCTCTAATGCCAGAGCCTGGCTGAAGGGCCCCTTCTGTATTCAAGGCCTCCCACACAACCTCCTCAGTTGTCTCTAGATAAGAGTTGTTGCCGCTGGGCGAGCTGGAGGCCTGAGGCAGGATGAACACGTCCTCCACATCGTCCTGTGAGGTAGCTGATGGGGAGACTGGGTCCTCCAGAGGACTGATGTACTCCCTGCTCCGTGAACACTGGTCTATAGCAGCCACGCTATCCGGGTCGAGCACTGGGTCCTGTTTCTTAGACATGACAAAGAGCACCTCAGAGCCCCCCCTCTCCTCATCCTCCCCACTCGACCAGCCATGACCCTGACCATTCTCCAAACCGTTTCGGTTTTCCCGAGAGCGGATGTGTCCCTCTTCACCTTGTACATGCTTAGCCACATTGCCATCGCTGGAAATGACTCCACCATTTAACTCACGAGGCGCCGGTGTTAGACGCAGTCCCCTATTGTTCTCTGGTCCCACCTGAGACTGGAAAAGTTCTGTCTCCGTGGCGAGGTGCCCGGGCCCCTCCACCTGCTCCAAGCAATGCTGGTTGAACGCACAGCCAGTTTCCCCAAGCCCTTTATCTGAGTCACAAGGAGGGTGGAGGGACAATTTGCTAATAGGCGGCACACCGTACAGAGGTGAATGCCGAGTCAGGGAGTCGTGAGTGGTGAAGACGTGAGACCTGCTCACGTAGGAGAGGGTGACTGTAGTGTGGGAGAAGGCATTGTCTGGTTGAATTTGATCCCCTGATTGGAGTGTGATGTCCGAGGAGCCGGTCTCTGATAAGGTTAATCCTGGGTTGCTTGTCCCAGAGTTTGGGTACCAGACGGGGCTCTTGACCATCCGTAGAGCATCGCGGGACGTGGTGTTGACGACACATTCCTCGCCTTTCCTTGTCAGGTCAATCACTGAGGGGACGCTGGAGGTGGAGAGGTCTTGAGGCCGTAGATCATCTAAGCTCCCAGGTGGCTGCTCCATAACAACTGCAATCGATGGAGAGGAGAAAAGAAAGAGATGTAACTTATGAGTTGTGTATAGGAGGAACATCATTTATCATCCCCCCCCCCATTGGTCAACAATTCTTTTTAATCTAACCAGAGTAGATACACTGAGCACAATAGCTAACCCTCGAGGTCATAGTGGAACTACTTCTGACCACTAAGCTACATCACTTTGCCTCATCACGTTGTTTGTGTTGTTCAATCAGTTTTAAGTTTCATTTTATTTTTCATTCATTTTATTAAAATTTCAAGCAGAAAGTTAAACCACAAGCCCTCACGGCTGTTCATAACGTTGACATTAGCATGGGCACTGACGTGTGCTTGAATTTAATTCACGTTGAAGAACATAGTGGGATTGACTGACAATTTACGTTTTGGCTTATTTCCAATTTATCATAATATTGTTGAATGTTTATAAAATAAAAGGTGTTAGTTTCACTGGATAATGTCTTTCCAGACAGTCGGCTGACTTTTTAGCTATCAACGTTGACAGGTCAGGTTTGCTAACGATATTTAGCCTAGCCTAGTTACCACCAACGTTGACAGTTCAGACAGTTTAGCCTAGCCTAGCCACAGCTAGCGTTAGCTAGCTAGGCCCGGCGTAGCTTCAGTGACGTCGCTGTAAGCCGAACCACATTAAATATCTGGCAGCTTAAACTGATTTTCCTTAAAGAGAGAAAGTCATATACCACCGAACGTGCCGTTACAACTTCTGCAGATCGATAGCGAACACGCCTCTTTTCGGCGAAGTCTAATTCCCCGAAACGTTATTAAATAAGATTTTATTTAGATAAAATGCCAACTTGTATAGATTAGCGGTTTGCGTTGTTCATTATTGCCCAATAACACCTCTTCGTAACTTTGTTGCTAGAACAACGAAAAAAACTGTTTTACAACGTTAAATCGTGTTCGTTGGTGTATTACACGAATTCCGAATTAAAGAGTGGATATTGGTGGTTCACAGAAGTATGCTTTGCTTTCTACTAGATAATAAAAATCAACAATAAACGAGACATTATTAAATTGCGCAATACTTTTCATGGAGTTTGGCGACACGTTCTCTCCATTAAGAGCACGGCAGGCACCGGGGCAAGGCCCGGCTGTATGAAACAAAGACAGAGCGGAGGTAACGTTAATGCGCTGCGCCGCTGCTCAAAACTTACCCGGACGGGAAAGATTGTTGCCTTTTTAAACGTCCAGTTAAGAATTCGTCCCACCCTGCATCTCTTTCAACAGCCCACCTACTCTAACGAATTATAATAACACTACGGTGAGACAAAGCCCCAAATTAAATAAAGATCCTCACACTTTCCAGGAACACACTACTCTGATGGCAGCAGCAATGTCAAGTTGTTTAGAGTATAATCTCAAACTTCCGGATGCACCCTTCACAATAAAACAATAAGTGGTGCCTTTCAGTGTTTTTGTTTCTTTTAATTGACATAATAATACGAATAAAAAGTACAATTAAACCATTCATTAAAGGTGTGGAAATTACTAAACACATAACTCCTCTAAAGGTTAGCAGGAAAGCAGCATTTTTCAGTTCAGTCAGAATAATAATTGGCCCTTGATCCAACTGTTGCATGTGGGCTGTCAAAGATTTAGAAACCTTAAACCAGGCCAGCCAACCCGGCATGAGGTACTATCTTTATTCTTTGTTCTTGGAGTGACATGATTACTGGGCATTACTTTCAGCTGCGGGCTGTCTAATTCTGGGTGGCTTGACAAGTAAAAGCCTCAGCCATCCCTCACCAATGAAAGAGTTGTCACTCAGCTGTGGAACAGAGAGGCATTATGGGAGCAAAGTGGTAAGACCTGTTCCACTCCAACTTATTGACCCTCAAAGAGTATTTGGTGTCATTGTCTTTTAGAGTTTATTTAATAACTTGAATGAAGGTACTTTTTGAATTATAAAGGTGCCACATGAGATTAAAGGGCTATTTCAGCAACTTAGTATTCCTCTTCCATTAAGTTGGGGCACTTGTGAGAGACATATTAGAGGGGAAAAAACTTCCAACATCGAAGCAGCAGAGGCTGAGAAATCTTGATTTTTAGTGCCTAGTATGGGCCAGGCTCCAAAAACAGTGGTTCCTATACATCCCATAATGGCACTTTGCCATGACAAGTAGCTTAAAGTGATCTTGATATGTAGAAATTGGTGGGGAGTTCCATTAAAAATTAAGTAAACACAAAGGTAACTTTATACTAACTACTTATAAATTTAACAGTAAACCGAGCATAAGCAGTACCGAGCAGTAAATTGAAATGCCCCATTGAGTACCATTAAAAACCCCATTTTAACTTTTTCTCAGTGAAAAACCAAAACTATTAACTGTAATTGCACATTTTGAGAGACACTAACAGTTATGGATGGATGGATGGATCTTATTTGACATGCAAGGACCACTTGATGATGCTTATTTGTTGTGCCTCATTAGTATTAGAGACAAATCAGAATGGTATGTACTTGTATAGTGCCTTTCTATCATTTATCTTAAAACCACTCTGCTTTTACGCGACATCACATTCACCCATACATACACATTTTCGGCAGAGGGTAAGGTGCCAACAGCTCATCAAAAACAGGGGTTTCAGTATCTTGCTCAAGGACACTTAAACTGGCACAAATGCGCATACTATTTAGCATAAAACTGCAGTGTGCAGAATGTCTTTTTCCAGTGTCAGTAAGATTAAAAAATAAATACACTCACATGAAATGCAATCAACTAAACACACTGACTGTAACTGATTATTAGCATGGCTCTGTAGATGCACATTTGTTGCGGTGAAGTCACAACACGTGATGCATTTTATGCGACAGTTCACTTCAGAGAGGCAACAGTTGGTGTAGCATTTAAACAATGATCTCCATGCCGTCTTAGGGTCGATATTTGTGCTCTATAGCAAATGAATTACAAACTGAACTACCATCACTTTCTTGTGTTATTTATATTTGTTTACTGTGTTTTTAAAAGCACACAAACATTTCAAAGCAGTCACACAACAAAAAGGGTGCAAAAATATTTATTGCTAATAAACCTGTAGTCAGTTGGTGTATATTTGCTTTTATATTTACAATAATAGAGTACAGAGGAATGGGAATGTGAAAGAAAAATCCCAACCATTTAAATAAATACAAAGGGACTGCCACTGAACAAGACTACAAACATAACCAACTCCAACAGCTCCTCTACAGCTGGACCGATGATTGCAGTGAGAAAAAAAAAACTATATAAATTTTCATATATATATATTTAAATTATAATCAGTGAATCCCATCCATGTGCATTCGGCTGTTGCCTTTCCACTGGCATCTATCTATCTAGCACCGATTGATCCAAGGATTGCAGGGAACATCTATGATGTTAGTTTAGAAGTGAGGCGATGAAGTAACATGGTAGGTGTTTGTTTTCTAATGCGGACAAGCACTTTTGTCTCATAGCTTGTTTACTGAGTAACATTTCCATTTGTGCTGGAATGATAAAGGAGTGGTGGAGCGTCAACGTGCAGACCTGAATGCCAGACTCATTCCTATGTTTTTTGTTTTTTTTTTAAATGCAAGTATTACTCACTCATCAATATGTAGTTGTATTTAGCCATAAAACATCACATTTATGCTTTTGGCTAGCAACAGTCTAGGGAGTTAAAACAGTAGCTTACACAGTCATAGTTTTAGTGTATGCATGACATATGCTTAATTAAAAACAGTATTTACAATAAGACATGGCAGCAAAAAATAAACGATACAAAAAATAGTCACAGTTAACTGAAGTGCATGGAATGCAAAATCTAGACATGAAATTCAAACTTCATACCATGTTTTTTAATATGATCTGTGTTTTGTGACCAGTGTGTAGTGTTACTAAATAAGTAATTACAGAGCTAAAATATAGTGGGCTTCTAAACATGCAGCAAGGTAGATGACATGACACTGTCAGAACTCCTTAGTGTCTTTATTTTCAAACAGGTGGAGTCTCTGCTCAGCTGTCAGCCCTTCCTTTAGACTCTGGAGGGATGAAGAGAGAAAAAGGACATGTTAATAATGACTACGATAAACAGAACCTTATCTGGACAGGTGTGCTGTTCCTGAGCAGGCAGTGTTTCCAGTGTCAGTGTAAATTTCTTGTCACCCAGTGATGAAATATTTAAAAAGGGAATCATGAGAGCCCACACACCACATTACAGTTCATGCAGACCCTTCTACGCTCTGTGTGATCTAGAGCCCCGAAACTGAGGAAAGGCAGTAAAAGGTTATTAGGAGTCAAAAATACAACTGAATACACCAATAAATAATACAGTTAGTTCAATCATTAAAGTTGTTCGTAAAAAGAAATATACATTTATGTATGGTTTTCCTTTAATATCCAATCATTTTACACAGTTTTTTACTTTCCTATTTATCTTTAACTACCTCATTTTAGTTATCTAACTATCTCTATTTCCCTAAAGCAAATTTTCACATTTTCCTCACCACAGTTTTCCTTTTGCATATATAACAGTCAAGTGTGTCCAGGATAGTAAAGGTCAACAATCGAAGTAAACACAGACTTGGGCGATCAAGAAGACTAGCTAACCTAGTTAAACACTGGAACTATCACAGAGCACTGCTCTTTCAGCTAGCGATTGAGCTGCAGTTAACTTTCAACCTAACTCTACCATTGCAGGTACTGTTAATTTTCCATATATAATGGACTGATCATATTTTGTAAATTATATTGATATATCATGTATAAACTCTTGTAACCGTAGCCAAATCACTTTGATACTTTGAAACTTTGATGAGCACACCGATATGTCTTTCACTTCATGGTGTCATCGTTGACATTTTGGAGCTGTGATTTAATGTTTCCTTTGTCAAACCCAACTAAAGACAGAGAGCTTTGTTAGTGTTAGCTCGCTGGCTAAAAAGTCCTAGCTACTGTTACAAGCGTTTATACAGTGATGCTACAGCAGTGCAGAGTATATGAATGATCAACATCGCCTGCACGGTAGTTTTTTGCCAACTAAAAAAGGCTGGGGCTCTATGTGCTAGCTACAAGTTAGCCACATCGCAACAGTCTGTATTCCCAAACACCCACTGTGGACCAATCCCTGTGCTGGACATTAACAAATAAGCATAATGAAAACTGAAATGAAATGAAAAATGGTAGATGTTGCGTGGGGAAAATAAATAATAGATTAATGATTAAATATGTGTTAAGACAAAAAAAGCTAGCTTGAGATTAAAATAGTTTTAAAATTGTCAATCAATTGAATGGAGGTTAAGGGAATATCTAAAGCTTTATATTTATTTTTACACTAACAGCACTATTGATAGGTGTAGTCAGTTATATATCACTCTCGACTGATGTCTGTAAACAACTCATTCACAAAATCTCTGACCATTAATGTGAAAGACACACAGATCAGTTATTTAAAAAACCCCAGTGACATCTCAGACAGTGACGTCATTTGTTCTTCACCATCATGCGTCTGTAGAGTGGGATATTTATGGATATTAATGTGAAGTAGTGACTCAGATCTATTGAGTGCTTTAGAGGTGGAGGACAAGAGGATGTGCTTAAACCACCCGTGGGTGCGTCTGGTTTACCTAAAAGGAGAATGGGAAGGAGGCCTACACGTCCTCAGCAGCCCTAACTGTCCCAGGGCATGTCACGACTCACAGACTGAGGACAGAAGGGGGAAAACACACCAGCAAGTGCGCGTTAGACTACTCTGGTGTTTAATTTGCATCACAATCCCAAGACCACTGTTTTGATGGGAGTCACAAAATGGATAAAGAAATTGCAGCCCGGCTGGAACACTGCCAGTAATAAACAGCAGGCATGCAATGTTACATGAAACTTGGCAGGTGTCCAGTAGATGGCAGTAAGTCACTTGAAACCAATTCTCATTGAAACTGACTCCTTATCTCTTGTAGACAGTTTTGTTTCAATTCTGAAAGATATGGAGCAGGTGGATACTGGTCAGTGTCTTTGTTTGTAAAATTGTATTTTGCCTTTTTCAGCGAACTAAGACGCATGTGTGTATTTATGTATGTGTAACTGCTGTCCTGTTTAAAACTTGTACTGTATGTTCTTTTATGTTGCTTCTTGGCCAGGTCTCTCTTGCAAAAGAGATTTTAATGTCAATAAGACTCACCTGGTTAAATAAGGGTTAAATAAAATTTAAAAAAATTGCTGATTAAGCAATATGACACAACGGGGGATACAGTTCCATGAAAAATCCTGAAAAAACACACCAGGGATGAAGGACTGGCCAATTAACAGGAGACTCACCTTTGACCTCATGGTGCGCTCTGAGCGTTTGGCTGCAGCAGCCGCCATCTTGAGGATGTCAGGGTTGCTTTTGGACTTCATGATATCTATGAGGGAAAAGGTTAAAGATATTAAATAAAGGAGGAAAAACAGTCCTCGGTTGTACTGAATGCTAATTTAGCTGACATGCAACGGCCGACATGCAAGAACCACACAAACTAACAGATTCATTATCATGAGAGATTTTAGAGAGCTTGTGAAATTCACGCATCTTCTTTTGCACACAAACTAAATTGCGGTCCACAACTGTAAAACCAGTCTGTGCAGATAGTCTGCCGTTACCACGGGGGGGTGCACTTGTTTGACTTGAATGATATTGCCATGGGAGCTTCCTTGGTGCTTAGCTGGTTTCAATGTGCAGGCGTTGCCGTTCATGATCATCTCTAAGGACCTTTGTTGTTGTCGTTTCCTCCCTCATTTCCTGTCATCTCTCCACTATCGCTATCTAATAAAGGCTTAAAATCCCCCCAAAATAAATTCAACCAACAAACAAAAAAAGAATAATGCTTATTAACACAGCTCTCCAATGCACACCTCCTCATGAAAATAATCTGATATACTACATGTTTGTGCAGTTTAGAAAGTTTTAGGATAAGAACACAAACTTGTTCTTGCATGAGGTCCACTGTGTTTCTATTTGATCATACCATAACCTCCCCGCTCCACCTCCTCCAGCGACGGCTCCCCGAGTGCCTCGTGAGCCAGCTGCAGCTGGTCTCTGAGCCGGCCCAGATCCCGCTCTGCTTTGGCCTTAACGATGCTCAGCTCTGTGTAAATGTCCTTGTACTTATCTGTTGCATATTTCTTGTCCTGGAAATACAGTGTTTGTGTCAGATAAAAGTTATTCATATTGTCACTCAGCTACACATTCATGGATGGCCCCAGTTAAAAGGGCTTCCAAGTGATAACCTAAAAAAAAGGGGGGACGGGACATACTCTTTGGGCAGATTGAAGTTCCTCTTTCAGGGAGTTGATTTCCTGCTTCAGGTACTGGACCTCTGACTCCTTCACCCTTAGCATCACCTGGAAAATGAAAAAAAAGAAAGTGAAGCAGCCCTTTTGTAAGAACCTGCCTTAGGAGCACCAGCTGCTATCTGAAAGCTCACTAGTCCAGACTTGATTTTCTGAACTTTTCATAAGTTATTGCTTTGATCTTTTGCTTGAACCTTACCTCTAACTCATAGAGCTCTTTCCCCTGTATTGTGGTGTTTGTGTCTCCTACTCCGTCCTCAGACGTCATGGAGCGCATCTTTGTGATCTCTGCTGCGAGACGGTTGTTCAGCTCCTACAAACAAATCAGAGTTAGCTTTATTGGCAAAGTATATGTATACATACAAGGAATTTGACTCCGGTTTTTCCATTGCTGTCAATGTACTGAATCAGACACAGAATATGCAGAGCTGGGCGTGCCACAAAGCAGAAGCTTAGAAGAGTCTAGCAGAACAGGTGTGTACCAGTGATTGTGTATTACAGTGTGTGTCTGCACCTGGTTGTGTGCGTTGAGCTCCTGGTTCTCTCTCTGACACTGCCTGAGGGCCTGCCTCTCGGCCTCCAGCGCCTGGGCCAGGTGGGCGTTTTCTAGGCACTTCTGGGAATACTGCTCCGACAACACCTCGATCTCCCGCTGGAACGAACACAGCTCCTCCCTGAAACATAACACAATCCTACACTGAGAGAAAATCTAATACCACCAGCCTGGGATCAGGAGTAAACCAAAAACAAACAACCCAAACACTCTCTAGAGGGCCTTTGCGTATTTCGCTGCCAGCTTAGGTTCTCCTCCAAGCTTGGAAGGGGAGGGTGAGGCTCGGGGTGTTCAGTTGGTTGTAATCTGCAACCTCACCAGTAGATGTCACTAAATCTTACACACTGGTCCTATAATGAAATGTGCAATTTGATTTACTGTCAACACCTGCACTTCCACACGTCACCAAGTTCAGTGTTACAGCATGCTGAAGACAGGCAGGTGAGCCTGAACACAGTATCTCAACACATGTTCCAGCAAGTCTTGAGCGACAGCTGCAAAATCTGATACATCTGCACTTTATTAGTACCCAGATCAAATAAAACCTTGTTTAATCAAGCACAGTCAGAATAGTCTTAAAAAGCACAGAAAGAACTGACATTTCAGAGTGTGGGTCCATCGATAACATGAAAAGGCCACGCTGACACCAAAGTGAGGCATCATGGGAAACCAAAAATGAGCAGAATGACGTCAATTCTACAGTGTAGTTAAGGATTATGTTACGTTCATGTCATATAGGAGTGGTCATGTCAACGTCCAAGATGTAGTTACAAGTGGGAAACCAAGTCTGGGAAACCTTTCTGAAAGAACCGATATACCCGACATGGTGCTTAATAATACTGTCAGGCACTGAAAACAAACACGGACGTCTCACATCAGCCAAAGTCTGTCATTTACTGTGATTAAACACAATTTTAATGAATATAGAGCTACACTGTCAGAGCAAATTCAAATTTAGAGGTCCTTGGTTAACATCAGCCTGGTTCTAAAGACCATTCTGCATCTTACTCATGCTGTCTGCGGATCTCCTCTATGTCTGCATTTTCTGTGTTGTTGTTGGCCTTGCGAGCCTTGTCCAGCTCCTTCTCCAACTCTGTCCGGTGGGCGTTTTTCATTGCTTCAATTGCTAAAGAAACAGACAAAAAGGCTTTATTAGAGTGGAACATTTATACTTTGTTCTGTAACTGTATTATTATTAATATAGGTTAAGCTAAACATATGACACAAACAACAGCTCTGTGCTTTCTCTGGTTTCTGGAGAAATCTAACATGTTTAAAGAGAGACTTTTATTTTGTCAGGTCAAAGATTCTTTGATAGAGGATGTCATTTTACCAGCGATAGTGGCTGCTGTCTCCTCTGCCAACAGTCGCTCTTTCTCCTCCTGCAGGTTCTCCAGCTCTCTCTGGTGTTTCCTCTGCAGCTCATCTATCACCTTCTGATGAGACTCCTCCATGGCAGCAAAGCCCCTCTCACAGGTGGCCTATGAGACAAGAAAAAATTATACAACTGTGAGTCCATGGGTCACCTGGACATGGGCCAAGGGGTCCCCCCTGACCATAGAAACTGAGCAGGAAAAACCCCTGGACCATAAAGTATACGCCAGTGCAGATCATCATCGGCATTTATTTCCATCAAATAACTTGCAAGCTACAGCCTGTTAACCATGAGCAAGTTGAGCCTGTGTGAGTACAAGAAGGGTTAAGAGGAATGACAGGATATGCAGTACAGTGAAGGAATGCACAGACGACGAGAGACGAGGGTGCAAGAAAGCATATGCCGTCCTTTCCTATCCATAGCAAAACATCCACTGATGCTTATAAAAGCCTGACTCCAAACTGGGCTCATGTTGTTCAATAGTGGCTCTAGTCTGCAGCTAATGTGCAAATCCTAATCTGCCTATGGGCCAAATCTTTGATGGAATGTAGGGTTAAGCTGATAGCCTAATACAATCATGAATAGCTGGGCGTCTGAGACACTGCAGGTAAATATGTGGTGGTAATATTTAGAAAGAGCCACTTCACTGCTATTTTAACTACAGTGCAAGTTTCCACAAGAGGGGATTTCAAAGGCTTTTCCACCAGCCCAACTAAAAACCTCGTCCTGCTTCCGTCCTCTATTCAGTGCCACTAATCTGAGGACTCAGTCGATGGCTGGGCCGTGGCCTGCGTCCCTCTCTCTGACTCAGTCTAACTCCAGCCAAACAGAGGAAATGGAGGTCCAGTGTGTTTTTACAGGGATAAAACCCCATTAGAGCTAAAGCTAACCCCCCCCCAAAGAGCAAATGTAAACTTCCTGCTCGGACACCAGCTTTATTCAGAAGCAAGTTATGTATCTTGTGTGTAAATATATCATAGATCATGGCGGGGGCATGGACTCACTACTCAGACACAGCACTGAGTATTTAGTTCGCTAAGACATAAGCAGACAATCTGAGCATCCAACACACGTTCACTCTACCACAAGTACAACCCACTTTCCAAAAGAAAATCAAAGATTGGACTGAATTCTTGGACACCCTCCAAATTAGTAATAAAACTTTTATTAAAAAGGACAATGCTGGAGATATTCTATATTTTTCTTACTGTCAACAAATCCCATGAATCCTTCTGATAAGCAGCATGTGTGTATCCAAAGACTAAGACTACTAAAGTTCCAAAAAATCCCATCTTTGAGCCACACTGTTGCACTGGCTGACATGTTCCATCACTACCATGAGCACAAGCACACACTGTAGTTTATTTTGAGTCAAGCTAACATACACTATCCCGATGCGTAAAATACTCACAAGGCTGCTAAATGAATTTTGATCTGCGGCTGAAAATGGTCCCAAACAACGTACCATTTCCTCCTGTTTGAGTAACATTTGTTAAAAACAGTTCCTAGTGGTTTTAAAAGTCTTTTTAGAAATTAAACTATATATATTTTTTTAATCAGTTTTGCCCATTTTTGCCCCAAACCACTGGGCTTGGGGCAAATAGCCACAGACAGAGTGAGGAAGTGAGAAAGTTGCTGCTTTTGGTCTTTTCAAGAGAGTTGGTGACAGTAAGAAAATTGAGAACACCACCAGCCTTACCCTTTAATGCAAAAAATAAGCTAATAAACATTTTAAACTAAAAGTCTAAGTTGGTTCAGTGTTTTCCTTGTGAAGTCTAGCCGTGCAGATGCAGTTTTAGTTTGCAGAGGTTATGAGATGCACACTTCTGGAATGTCCACAACTATTCTGTTTAGGGGCACCTGCGCTTGTCTTTATTTATCTATTTTGTATCTAACTGTGTCATTTTCTTCTTATCTTATTGCTGTATGTCATTAATTGTTTGGCCTGTTTTAATTTTATCTGTTTTTATTTTTTACGTCTTCTTCTGTATAACTTGTCCAGCACTTCGGTGCTTTATAAATAAACTTGACTTGAACTACCCCAATAAAATGTCATGACAATATAATATCATCTGTGGCACACAAAGCATTAAAACTGTCAACAGTAACAAGCTATTCCAGAAACAACAACGCCATGAACACTGTTTTACCATACCATAGCCAGGGCTGTGAAGTATCATAGAGAAATCAAGATGTTGTTATTGGAAAGAGACATTTCAATAGAGTTTTATTTTTTTGCTGGTTTGATTAATTTCACCTCCATTGTGTTGGGGACACCTCCACAAATAAAACCAAAACTATCTGCTTAGCAAAATACCATTTGGGTATTTATTATATATTTTAGGTAGTTGGGTGAACTGACTGTCACGACAAGAAATACAAAGCCTAAACTACATAAACTACAGTTTATTCTTGACCTTGTGACTAGTAGCCAACAAAACAAAAATCAATCAAAACCTGCTTACTAGCTTTTCACCAGAGCTTTAGACCACATATCACTGCCTCCGCCAGCAAATGAAGTTATTGGCATATATATATATATATATTTTTATCTCCACTTCTTAACCCTTAACCAAAGATCATGTTTGGGGTCACGTCATCACAACTGAGCCAACAACTCCATTTGCTGCTGACGACTGCGGGATGCAGATGAGAGCTCCAGTAAGTAGACCTTGAGTTAAAATGACTTAGTCAAAGAACTGAAATGTTAGAAAGAGAAAGTAGAAACTAAAATTAAACTGTTAGTAGGAACAGCTAAAGGAAAAGAGATCAGACCCATACAAATTGAGCTCATAGCAGAATCATTTGAAATGATAATTGGCTATTTTAATTGGAAATATTCAAAAGTTCAAAAGTGTTAAAAAGGGTCAACTCTTCACCTATAACAATGTAAAATGCGGCACAGCTGAGTCAGGGGGTTGGGTTAGTAAGCACATTAAACTACAGCCAGAGGAACTCATTTCAGAGGACAAGAGTTAAGGTGATAGCATGAAACAATCAAATTTTTTTGCCAAGGCTATTCTAATTCCAATTAGTCAAAGTTACTCCAACTGATGGTGATGCAACTTCAACAAAATGGGTTCCTCAGTACACAACTACTGCAGCTGATCTCATAAACCAACAGTAAGGTTAGTTTTCATGCAACACAGAAGAAAAGTGGTTTACAGAACAAAGAGCCGGGTGAATGGGGTAAGGAAGGGGAGTAGGGGTTGGGGAAGGAAGGGGGATCTGGGAATGCCACAAAGAACACAAGGCATCACAGATGGACGACGACAAGGACAAGGAGCGCTTCCACCTTCAGGTTTTCCAGGTCTTTCTCGTATTTCAGCCGCAGAGTCGTGATGTCTCCCTGCTCTTCGCGCCGTCTCATCTCTTCGGTCATGACTGAAACTTGCGTCACCAGCTCTTGAATGCGCTCCTTCAGGGTGGATGTAGGGGCCGAGGCATGATGCGACGGCCTGTCCTCGTCTGTCGAGTTCTCGTCTGGGTTTGCCGGACTCATCATGCTTCTCAGCTCTTCCATTTCCCGGTCAAACCTCTCCACGAGGTTTGCCATCTCCATCTCGTGCTTCTTCTTCAGGTTCTCCATGCATTTTGTCAGTGAGTCGATCTCTTTCACATTTTCTTCCGAACGCAGATGCAGTGTCTCGCTGGCCATAGCGATTTCCTGCCTCAACTTATCAGCTTCCTGCTCATAGCTGTCTTTGACCTCTCTTAGTTCCTTCCTATGCATGGCTGTCATGTCATGAAGCTCATTGTATTTATCCAATGAGTCTATGGGCTCTCCTTCGATCTGGATCAAAGTTTGTGACTCTGTGGCGGTTTTCAAAGAAGATAGTTGACTCTGAAGATCTGCCAGCTTGGACTTGAGATCTCTGGTAGCTTCTCTCAATATAGGACAATTTGAACAATCTAAGCTGCCATTCTGACCTTCAGTCTGATTTTCTCTCTCGTGTTGGACTTCCAGCCTCATGATCACATACGATACGTAGGCTTCTTTAAGGGCATCAAACAGATATTCAGAGAACGGTTTCTGTTCTCGACCAAAATCAAAGCTCGCTTCAGCCAAAGACAGAAGCTTGTCATCTTTGGCCAACTTCACACTGGAAGCAATCTGCTTCAAAACATTTGACTTTGCCTTCAAGGTCTTTGTTAACTCTTTAAGAATCAGAGCGCTTGTTTCATTATCAAGCCATCTGTACATGGCTGCAAAATCTGGCCCTGCCACTACCTCACTCTCAACTTTTGCTTGTGGACAATTCCTCCTAATCAGGAGCATCAATCTTTTCTGTGCCAACATCTGTTCTGCAACACCTCTTTCACAGCTGTGTCCGTCTTCCTCTGGTTTTATTTTGGATGTACCCAACAGCTGGATCCAGAACTCTCCCTCTGTCACCAAACTCATGTCTTTCTGACTCAAACAGAGTGGCTCTTCTTTCGAAGAACTGAATAAAGCGCCTTTTAAATCACTGAGCATTTTCTCTACATTAACATCTACCTTTGCTAACATCTCTAAAACCTGATTCATCGCCTCACACTTCATCTCAAGCTCTCCTACTACTTGCTTTATAAGTCCTTTATCTTCAACCTGCTTGTCTCCTGCTTCAACACACTCGCTAACTGTCTTTTCAACTCTACCTGTTGTCATTTCTAACTTCTCTCGTAGCATTCTTAGTTCGTTTTCTGCTTCTCTTAGCTTCTCTCTACTGTCTTTCTCAGATTCCTGGTTCCTGGCTTCAAGTTCCGAACAGCGCTGCTCTGCACACTGAAAGTTTGCCTCCATCTCAAATAACTTTGCTTGTGAGGCTTCAAGTAGCTCTTTGAGTTGCTCTTTCTCCAGGTGTAACTCCTCATCCTCATAATCTGCTCGAAAGCCCAGACCTTTCAGTGTGGCCTCTTTCAACTGCAGCTTCTTCTCAGTGTCTTTTAGGGTGTTACCAAGCTCCTCCAACGTAACCAGCGCTTCATGAAGTCTCAAGGATTTCTCATTCAGCTCTCTTTCGTAATACTCCCTATCTATAGCAATCGCCTGGTTTTCAGCCAGTTCAGCCTTCAGTCTTTTCAGCTCCTCCATGACCAGATGATGCTGTTTGCCGCCCTGCTGGCTGATCAGCTCGGCCTTCAGTCTATCTATTTCTCTGTCAGCTTCAGTCAGCTGGTTAACTATCTCCTGGCATCGTTGTTTCAATGCCCCATTTTCACTAGTTAAAAGTTCAACCCTCTGAGAGAGCAACCCAATCGACATATCGTTTGTCTCTGAATGGTTTTCAATTTCTGAGAGGGGGCCGTAGGGGCTTTTCAGGCTTTCAAAACTTTGCTTCTGAACCTTCCCCACCAAATCCTCCATGGTTAGAAGACGGGCTTCGTATTCACGAATGCATTTTCCTGCCATGGCTAAACTCTTTTTTAATGTTTCATTTTCTACCTCCTGCTGGTACTTCCAGGTCTCCAAGAGCTTCTGAAGTTGATGTTTCTCTGCTCTCTCTTGATTACAACTATGGGATATCAACAACTGTTCAAGCTCCTTTAGGGTCATAGGTTTATCAGTTATCAAGTCTTCGAGTTCTTGAATTGCCTCTGTGCTGTCTTGAAGCAAGAAGCTAACAGTTTTTTTCACAGGTTCAGGGGGAGGGCTTTCCAGAATGGATGGTTTTAGGGGTTCGGAAAAGTAAGGTTCCTTGACGGGGAGGTGAGAAAGCGAGAGGCCAAGCTGTGCCTGCATGTTACGCTTTTTCAGCTCTTGCTGCTTCAGGAGCTCTTTGGTCTCCTGGTACTTCTTTGTTAAACTCTGCGCTTGAGAACTAACCAGTTCAGGCCTCTTCGTCTGGGGCATCACATCAGCCTCCAGACCCAAAGGGTGCTCCAGCTTGGAAAAGGGGACCAGACATTTGATTAACACACAGCAGGGGAGATACAAAGCTTGCTAACAATTTTCAGCGTTAACTACCAATTATTTTGCTCTAATTTCGACAAGTGACATTACAATTATCTTTCCCACATGATAATCCCAAATAATGTAAATTAACAGTGCTTCAAAACAAATTCAAATTCCCTTAGGTTTTAATGGTGTCAAAGCAAAGGAAAGGGATTAAATGGCCTGGGTTAGTTAATCACAACATATCATGCACATTAAATGGGTTAAAGTTACTTCATGTGGTAAGTAATGCAATATTAGTTTCAGCTAGATGGTTTACTCAAGGATGAAGGAATACCAGGTCCTACAAACACATTTCTGAGGTTCTCTGGTCCAAGCTCATGTCTTGCACCAAAGCAATTCTTTTCTGAGTGGAGATAGTGAACAGAATTATCCAACTAAAATCTAAAGTTCAAATTTAAACTTTCTCCATAATTCACTGCAAGTCACTTAAGTGTTCTTTTTCAAAAACAAAAAGCAACACAAAAACTGCATACACTAAAATCGAAATATCGCAGCAGTGCCAAACTTAAATTCAACCATAATCAAACTGAATAATCTAGAAAAGTAGCTTAATCATTCAGCCTTAGTCTGGGAAATCCATCCATACACCAACATATAAGTTCAGAAATTCATCCAGCATCACACATTTATGCCATTACATAGCCATCTACAACGTTTGTTAACAGAACAACAAATGGATGGTCTGTATAGCAGTTAATAGAAGATGAGTCTGATGTCCATGCAAACATTTAGAAAACAAGCCAAGGGGTTATTATTCATACATGTTGAGGCAAACATTTCAGCAAGTAGAGCTACTGTGGCAGTGACCGGTGGAGGATAATATCACTATGTTTAGTCCAGTACTAGAAAGAATCAGGCTATAATTTAGGACTACCAAGAATGTCTGAAATTGATATTGTTAAAAATTAAATTTAAAAAATGA
The DNA here is from genome assembly GCF_021292245.1 of Micropterus dolomieu. NCBI lineage: Eukaryota > Metazoa > Chordata > Actinopteri > Centrarchiformes > Centrarchidae > Micropterus > Micropterus dolomieu. The sequence goes on along the minus strand of NC_060163.1, from coordinate 5,185,771 downwards.
ATAAATATAAGAACCTAAATTAGAAAAACATTAAAATCTGAAAATGTCAATGGAAAATTATAAAAATTACTATATGAAAATATAAATGGAAATTGGCCTCTAGTACAAAATTCACTCTTCCATTTTAATTTTCATATTTTGAACAGTATGTAAATGATGGGGCATGGTTGCTTAGAAGATGACAAAAGGTGCGATTCCATCCACATCCGCACTAGAAATTAAAAAAGCCTTTATCAAAATATTGCTCGGTTGAAGTGAAAAAATTCTTGCAGTTGAGTTTATTTAATTTATTTACATATTCCTCGCTTTTTCATTTAGAGTGAAATAATCCTTAGAAAGCCACATAAGCAACCGCAACTCTTGTGTTCCTTGGTCCACAATCAACACAACACTAAAGTAACCGACAGCATGAGTTCAGATACAGTACAGACCTATAACACAGAGACAGGAGATTAACTAGTAGAAGCCAATGTAGTAATAAGATCTCAATGTTTTTTTGTTTTTTTTTTACATGCAATGAACCCATGCAAAGGCACATATCTGTAGCCATTTTGTTGCTTTGATGTCAGTTTGTTTGATGTTTTTTTACAATAAAATACAAAAAAACATGCAAAGAATGTTAAAAAAAAAAGGAGGAGAGAATGTAGCTCAATTGACAATATATGCATGAAATCTACAACAGGTTTTCCCACCATAGCAGAATAACATACAGTGCAACAATGCAGCTGCACACTGAATACACAGAGACTCACCGGAGAGATGTAACCTGTCCGGACGTCCTGCTCTCTTGCCAGTGCCGTTCTCAGCTGGAGCTCCAGCTCCTGTTTGTGCTTGTTTGAGTCGAGGAGCTGCTGGTGACAGCTCTCCAACTGTGCCTTCAGGTCCTCTATCTGCAGCAGGGCCAGGGAGAAGGTTTGGAACAGTTAAAATGTGTGTTATGAAATGGTTTCTGTTCAGCCACTGGTGTGTTTTAGGCCTAAACAATCAATAGGCTTGCTGTCACAATTTGATTTGATTGAGAGCATTTTTCAAATCATAGGAGATTTTAATTAGGCTATGACTCACATTATTAGCAGTGTCTTAACAACCTATAGCAAAGGCAAAGTTTAGGTTGACAAACTTATGTTGGGAAATGTAGTCAGCTGTTAAATAGTATAGTATAAATAGTTTTCCTTTGGTGAGTTCGGGTACCTATAAAACTGAAACTCTGTTTATGTATTTTGCCAAATCTGTTTATGGTTAAAGAAACACCATTATCCATCAGTTTGATGTTTGTAATAATAAGGAATGGGCTGTGTCTTTTTGCCGTTCTTGAAACACCAAAATAGTGGAAAGTCTCTTTTTTACATAAACAATCTGCCTCCCGTTCATTTCAGAGAAGAAGCTAGCAGGTATAGCTTAAATAACTGATAAAATAGCTTAAATAGCTGAAGGTTGTCAGAAACTCTTAGTTAAAATGTTGAGCACCATATTATTATTACTATTATTATGATCTAGTGAATACCAGGCACGTTTACGTACAGTTAAATGCCTAAAAAAAAAAATTAGTAGCAGCATTATTTTATCAGATTTTGTCCATGCAGAAACAAGATAAATATGGTATTATTCTTCATACAATCATAATTTGCATTTTGTGATTCAACGTAGACCACAAGTACAAACCTGTACTTTTGAAATTAAACAGTCACAATATTGATCAGAGAAATCACCGTTACATATTTTCTTCACATCACTAAGCCCAAGATGAATTGATTAAATTGAATTCAATGTATTTGTTTTGTTTTAATACTTTACAGTCGGAAATCACATTACCGGCTGGAACCCACCCAATGTGCCGCCCTGATGAAGGAATTTAGCCCAAATGAAACAGCTAAAATGGGCTAAATGTTATTTCAGCACCTAAACACACTCACACGCGCTCTCTGAAGAGGAACAAGGATAAAAGGACTTTGGTGATCCTGGTTGCAACGTTCAAAAGAAAGTGAATTGCTATTTCGATAATAGTTTCGTCGTTTCAGTCATTTTTCAAGCAAATATGTCAAACATGAGCTTCTAAATTTTTAAAAGGATTTGCTGCTTTTCTTTGTCATTTATGATAGTAAAGTAAGAGTCTTTGGGTTTTGGACTGCTGTTTGCACAGAAGAAGCAATTTGAAGGGGTCACTTTGGGCTCTGGGAAACATAAGCATTTCTCACAATTTTATAGACTAAACAATATTGAAAATAACTGACAGATAAGTTAGCTGCAGCCTTATTGCACTTGCAATAAAAATGTTATGTGGCACAATCATGGGACAGGATTTAATATAATTTCCTGTTCTGCTTATTCTTCCTCTGGTTTGCAACGTGCTGTGTGTACTTACTAAATCTGACATGCACTGAATAGACAGGGAGAAAAACCACTACACATAATGAGTAAACATACCCCTTGCTTGTAATTCTCTAGTAGCCGCTCCAGCTCTGCAGTCTCTCCGGATTGCACTGTGGTGGGCAAAGGTACCCTCCTCTCCTCCCGTATGGGTGTCTTCTCCACCTGTTGCCAGTGTTGTTCAATCACCTCCTCCACCCTCTGCTGCGTCTCCAAAGACACGGGACCTGGTGAATGGGGTCGTCCGGCTCCCTCTCCACTCTCACAGTCTGTCCTCCCTCCTTCTTTAACGGATATATCCCCTGCCGATGAGCTGGTCACAGACTCATACCTCTTCCGCCTCTCCTCTCTTCTCCGACTGCGCTCGAGCTCTCCCAGGTCCGCCTGGAGGCTCTCAGCCTCCTGTGCTCGCTGCTGAGCCAGAGCCTGAGCGATGGGCCTGAACTCTGCCCAGTCAAAGGTCTTAGAGCGGCCTTCTCGTCTGCGTTCACGTGCCCGGCTCTTTATGACACCCGGTACGGATTCTCTCTCCACAGACGAGGCCTCAGAGGAGAGAGATTCCTGGGTGACGTCTGGCCTTACCAGAGCCTCCAAAGAAGAGAAGGAGCCATGATCCTCAGTTGAGCTGAAAGGCAGTGGAAAAGGCAGGCAAGAAAGCTTTAGCTTCAAAATGCTCATTGTCCATTTCCCAAAAGATGCTACCAACAATCCTTGTGTTGCAGTTGCCGGTGACAATCTGCTACCATGTGCTAATGTCCACTGTTGGCCCTTCTTTTCACTCCACCATCTTCACCATGTCTATTTTTCTTGGGGCAATTTGTCTCTGAAGTGTGACATTTACTTTTGAATGTATGTAAAGGTCTATATCTATAGACAGTTGAAACCTTTAATTATTGACTTCATCTTTGCATACACACTGTATAACTAGTTAAACTTCTCCAACATTTTCAGTTTCTTTCTGCAATATAAAGACATTGATAACCAGGGTCAGTTTCCAGTTTAAACCAGAGGATGAATTATTCACTATTATGGTTGAAAAATGTGTGCAGTAATTGCTGACGTGAGTGTACTGACCTTGCCACATCAGGGGCAGTGGAGGGTCTGACGTTCTTCATGACTGCCTGGATCCAGTTCCTGCGTATACCTGCTGTCATGGCTGACAGAGTGTGCACTCCCTCCTGGGTCTAAACATTCAGAGGCACCACAAAATACACACAATGACACACACGCAATAAAAATACAAAAGGTCTATAATGTTACACAACAGGTCTGCAATAAATACTGATTTATTTTAAAAGTTCTGTTTTGTTTACACTAAGAGTTGGGTGATAACAGTGTCTACCATGAGATTATAGCAATGTGTCTACCGTCAGACATTATTGTAACTTGATTGTGTTTTATTTGATGATGATTGTATTTATATAATAATGCACCTTATTTCTCAAGTATTTTGTTCACTGGACTAGCCAAATTCCTATCCGGTTGTTTGATCCATAAAACGTTTCCTCACAGATGTTCCATAATATTTACTGTATTACATAATTTGGGATATGGGATAATTCCACCCTTTATTTAGACTACTACTTGAGTTGTTTGTTTGTTGACAACTTTAAAGTACATTTTGAGGCTGTAGTTTGTGGTTATGTTGTATTGAACTGCATCCTGAGAAGGGTTTCTAGTATTTTGGTTATCTTATTTCCGTACAAGGAGACGCAAAAACATTAGAGTGACTAAACTATAACCCGTTGTATTGAATCACAGTATTATGTATAAAGGGCATTTACTTTATTAAAAAAGGGCACTTTTCCTATGCTAATATAAATGCCTGAATAAATGATTATTCATAGTAAAAATGTGTCCCTTGTTAGAAGGCAAAGCCTCTTACATGTATTTGGAAACCATAGTTGCGTTGAGCCTGGTATTCAGTTACATTGCAGCAAGTAGACAGGTCAATCTCCCCATCCAGGTCAGAGGCCTGCAGTAACACAAAGATGAAGAAAGACGAAGGGTAAACATGAAACACAACAACTGTTAAACATAAAAATATGCAATAAGTATTGACATAGAACGACTGAGCTTACCTCCTCTGCAATTGAATCCTTGTAGTATCTCAGGCTGTGATCAGTCAAAACAAACCAGTATTTCTTCCACTACGACATGGACGGGAAAAAACAGACAAAGTTGGGCTACAAAAAAGTTCTGTCCAGCAGCCACTTACATCTGCAGTGCATGTTACGGTAATAAGATATAAAGAAGTAGTCACATATTGAACGTCCAGTCAGTCAAAAACACCTGCTTTGCCTCTCTGTGTTTCATATAAAGTTGTATCATAAAGCCTTCAGACTCCACCCTGGTCTTTTACGTCTATTGAAGATACAACATCAAAGTCTGACCACACCACTGTAAAGGCCATAGAATGCTACGGAGTGCTTTACGCGGACAGTTCGGATGCTGTTTGAACTGGCTTTTAATTCCCTTACTGATGACGTAATCAGTCTTTTTTATAAAAGAAACCCTCAGGGTGAAACTGTATCATATAAAGACAACATTACAGTAATATTTACTGCACTGTCACTCTTTCTGGGTGATTTGAAGTTAGATACGTTTTTTCAATTTAATAATTTTTGCAAATTTTTTTAGCAAACAAAAACACTGATTTCTTTTACTCTGTTTGGCACTTTTATTCTCTTTTTTTTAATGACTGCTTCTTACAGACAAAGGCAGATTAACAGTTCAGAAAGTACCTGGCCTTGCTCGTCCAGCTTCACCATCCAACCTTTCTTGAAATTCAGCAAATCCGGCTGCAAAAAAAAAGGACAAAAAAATATACAGAATTGAGAAAACTTCTGTACTAAAAGAAAGGTGGTTTAAAAATGTTGAACATGCAAGATGACATCAATAGCAGTCAAATACAAATATAAACCATGTCATTTTCTTTGTCAAAGTGCTGTAGTTTACGACCACTTAACATAAAGGAGACTACAAATGACAAACCCAAAAAGTAGACAAAATTCCTATATGACTCTGTTGTATCGTCAAATTCAAGTACAAAATCATATTGTCAATATTCAAAAAAACATGCTCACTCAGTCAGCTGAGGGTAGAAGTTGACCCTACCAATGGATCGGACAAATTAAAATCAGATATGGGATTGTCTAAATGTGGACCATGGCCAGGGGCAACTTCTGCCAGATTTCTTGCCGGTCTGTGCTACTCCAGCTGAGGAGGCAGAACGCAGTGCTCAGTACTGTTGTAGTCTGCTGTGATTCCACACAGGAAGAAAGAAACACACACGTGTGCACGGTGACCTCAGGAAGCAGTGGTTAAGTTGGACACTCTCACACATAAACAGACACGCACCTGTCTCACTCCTCCAGCCAACAGAAATATAATGACATATAACAAACATGGATACACACAGAGGGCAAAATCTGCACACAGAGGGAGCAGTAAGAGGAGTATAACCTGGAGAGGAGAGGGAGAGGAGGGGGCTGCATTGCCCCCTGCAGCATGGAGGTTTGGCCTACAACATCCACACCCTCGCACCACCACACCAATGCCAAAAAACATTAGGAAAAGGGCAATTTTATTCATCACAGAAATAGGACTGAGCTATATATCAAATATATTCAAATATTAATTAATGTGCGATATAGCAGATGACCATATCATATTTGAGTTTTCAGTATTTCTGCTGGTCGCTGCTGAGGGGTGATTCCGTTACTTTAGTCAGCCATAAAGTGTATAGATAAGCTCAGGTTGCAGTATAATAGTTAGCCAATGTCTGCTTTTAACAGCTGAGGCGGGAAAGCCAATTGTGTGGTTCCACTGACGATAGGTCAGTTCTACCTTTTTTATATACAGTCTATTGTACTACCCGTAGGTGTCATTTCCACTGGGGATGCTGGGGACATGTCCCCACCACTCTTTGAAATGGCTGATTATGTCCCCACCAGGACAATTTGTTAAAAATGAAAATGCCTTTAGAAAGGTTTATTTGCACATTAAGAAAACACGCAATGCAATTAAAATATAGAAGAAACAAATGTGCACTGTTCAAAAAAATACGCAAAAACGTGAACTTTAACAACTTCTTGACGGTTTCTTTTTTGCCCCTTTTCTCTCCCTGTGAACATGACAAAAGAGGAGAGAAGACTAAATCATGCCTACATATGTGTTGCCTCAGGGGATGATATTACATGAGAAAAGTTGATCTACAGGAGAAACAGATCTGAAAGCAACACAGAATGCCTGAGAGCTGCACTGACTTAGATTCTGTTATATTTATATATTTTGAAATGTAATTTGCTATCTGAATTTTGTGTTTGGTGCAGAAACTTTCACCAGAATGCAGGAAATTTTTCTGGGGGTGGTCCTCCCACACCCCCTGCTCCTATATCTCAGCATTGAGGATATCTTTAAAACTGTTTAAGGATTGTTTTGCATCATTCTCATGAACCTAATATTGCTTATTGTGATGTCTCGCGAGCTAAGTGTCTCACACCCCTAATCTGAGCCCTTATGTCCCCACCACTTTTCAACATAAAGTGACGCCCTTGGTACTAAAGTGAACTGAAGTAAAACGAGTGGGAAACATTTTTGGGGCAAAGTCACCAAACTGTTGCAGCAATTTTATGTCCAGGTGACCAGTAAAGTGCAGTTATGGCTCTCTCTCCATTCATTTAGATAGGAGCCGGGTCTTAAAAGGTATGTTCGAAATAACTGTATGGAGGCGTCACTAAGATGGCTGCCGAGTTGAATTGAACTTTATTTTCTGTGGCAGCAAACACAACACACAGCCTTTCAGTAACTATTAAACTGCTGGGCTTATCTACACAATTTACGGCTGACTAAAGTAACTACCCCTCACACACCAGGAAAGACTCGCTTTCACAACAAACCCACAAGACTCCATCACACACACAGGTTACCCACAAAGCAAGCTTCCTTAAAAGGGGAAGGTTCAGCCGGTAATTAATTAATATCACTGGTGCATTAATGTGCATGTTGCATTTTACTGCTGTAGATGTTTAAGGTTGAGCTCATTTTAACTAATTAATATACTGTTGGGTGTTGTAACCTACCACAATGCATCATATTTTACAAGATCATCATGTTTACACTATTTCAGAATGTACAGTATGTTATACTAGACAAAGTATATAGTGTTTATTGAGATATATATTGTGTATCGCAATATAGCCTAAAAATTCTGCGATATTTATGAGCAATTTCACCCAGCCCTACAGAGAAATTACATACCGATGTCAGGTTGAAATGGGATCTAAGAGAGAGGAGAAATTCTCTTTTCTTTTACCCAACCTAATTGAGAGGTCAAAGGTCAGAGTCACTTAAAAGAAACATGGATGAGTGGATGGATTAAACAGGCCAATATGTGAGTTCTCCTTAACCTCACAATACTGCAGTACATAGAGCTCTGTGGGTATCATAAATACTGTTTTTCCATGACATTTAGCAATTTTCCCAGTTGAAAAATCCGTTTTCTAAGCAAAGCTGTTACGCTCTTGCCGTTACCCACAGAGATCTTTCTCAATTTTTAATTCTCCTAACTCTGTTACCTAACTGAATCCAGCCGCTCTGCTCCAACAACAACAACAACAACAACCCAGTGACCTCTCTCCACACAGCTGAAGAGCTGGCACTGATGCTGTGCAGTACGGAGAGGCTTTGTCTGGGAGACCAGAGATGCTGAAACACACTGGTCTTCAGAAGGAAGGAAGTATTGGGTTAATTTCAAAGCAATCAGAACAAATTTGATCTTCAGCTGAATAGGGCTAGACCCGAATATTCGGTCGTTGGATACGGATTCGATTTTCAATTTTGAGATTTGAATATTTAATTATATTGAACTGTAGAATTACAGTTTACTGATTAACTGTAGAAAATACAATTTATCAGTAAACTGGAAACACACAAACAACAACATAATGAACATATTAAAATAATTATATTAGGCCAATTGTAGAAGAAGAGCATTTAGTTGCAATAATAAAAGTTAAAAGTAAATTATGCATAATAACATTGTTAAGTTCTGCTAGCGATAATCCCGTCTGCTTTCTGGATCCCCACTCGGCTAAACTAATCCCGGATTCTGCTCTGGACCTGCTCGGATCAGACTCTCCTACTCTGGACTCTCAGCTATGGTTCCCTCTGGAGCAACGATTATTTGCTTTTAATTACTATTGAAGCTTTGAAGCTCAAACTGCATCTAGCTATCTTTCTTCTACAAGTGAACTAGCTGGTTTAAAGCTCATGTGCAGGCTTTCTATTAGTACTGTGGGACAAAACAAACAGCCAATGGGTAGATTAAAACACTGGTTTCAGGTGTAGAGCTGAAACGATCAGTCAATAAACTGGGACAGAAAATTGATCAAATTTTTAAAAGTAAATTTTCATATTTAGAGAGCAGGACCGACTGCAGAGTGGGGTACAGATTGTCAGTAGTGATGTCATTCAACTGCATTATTCTCTACAGTATAACAATATATATGTAACGCTATCCAGAAATGTTTTTAGATTAGATGTGCTGTCATGATGCTGATTATGCCAGATATCAGTCCATCACTAGCTAAAAGGCAATTATTTTTACATTTTATAGACAAGATTAATAATCAAGAAAATAATTGGCAAAAGAATTGTTGGTTGAACCCTTATATCAATATTAAACTTGCATTGATCAACAACATTTGTAATATTAACACTAAATCAAATTACTATGCATAATATGGAAGGGCTTGCTTGTAGCGACAACAACCACAGAGAATAATCATCTGACTCTGCAGCTCTACAAAGCTTTCTAACCGATTTTAGCTGCCTGTTACGGCCCACATACTGTGTGGTTCAGTCTTACTATTCGCAACAACTCCTGCTGACAGCCAAGAAACAAGCCCTGATAAACTTACTGTACAATATCTGCCTAGTAAAGAAAGTCAAGCTTTTAGCATCTAGCAATTCAGATAGATCCCGAGGCAAACACCGAACTAAAAGGAGAGTGAAGGTTGGACTTATAATCATCACATGACGAAGTAGGCAACTGTACCAACATTTTAGCCATAGTGAATGTCTAAGCCAGGGATATGATGATGGCTGTGTATCTTTTAGCTTTTGATGATCTGGCCTGCTTAATGTAGCTTCCATGAGTCCTGTCATTTATAAACAAGATGTAGAATATAATCTACTGGTTAAACCAAGAACACTGTGGTCATGATGGAAAGTTATATCCTTCATAAGAACATTTGGTTGCCTGGTAGTTATATGCACAACAACCTCTGATAGTCACAGAAGATGTGTTAGAAATGAACCTTAGACCTTGATGAGGAAGTTTTACAAAAGCAAGAGAACAGTAAACACTCACCGTCATGACTGACTCCGTGGTCCTTCTGTCCAGGGACTTGGCTCTCCTCAGAGGCGGCATGGTGGAGGGAAAATCCAGACCCTGGCCCACGCCATGCCTTTGCTCCTAAACAACACACACATAAACGCATGCAAGATTTTCTACATTGTTTTTGTACCTGTGTAAGGTACATTAACTTTCATAGTCAAAAATCCACAAAAAAGAATAGAAATACTAAAGAATGACACTTTTTGAGAGACAACATACAAAATAGAAAATTCACAGATTATTTATAAATCTAACTAATTTGGTCTGTTTGGATGGGGATTAATGTGCTGTGAAGAAATGTCATGACAACCGCTCCTTATTTGTCAAACCCTCATATCAACTCTGCACAAACACAAAAACACACTGATAGCGTGAGGCTAAACTTGCAAACTCTAAATCAGTGTGTGTATTGTTTGAAAGCAACGGTAATAACAGCAGATAGCTTATGTGTGCGTGGAGAACAAAGCACAGAGCAGTTTTGGCATCGCTATCTGTATATGTACGTGATATTTTCGTCCGTGCAAGACTGACAAAGATCTACTTCCAGAACAAAAAACCCAAGTGTTTCACAGTGTCTGACCGTGACTCTGCGCGTCAGTGTTTTGGGTCTCTGTGTTCCTAAAGTTGGGTTTTGAGCGGCTCTAGTCGAGCACAGAGGGCCAGGGTGGGAAAGGAAAGCATAATCACCAGGGGAATCCCACCACAGAATGGAAACTGGAAATGAATACAGCATACACTGCTGACCTCTGAACTACAACCAAAACAAAGACAGGACAGAGAGAGGGAAAGATGGAGGGAAGAAGGCGAGGGTGAAGGGAAAAGCGTGGGGGGAGGTGCTGGGACAGAAAAAAAAAAAAAAACCACGCTGGTATGCCCAATGCTGAGCTCACATCTGTACTGCCATGTGATGTTGTTTAACAACGGTGTTTACAAGTCTTAGCGTATCTATTGTAAACTGCTGCACAATCTTGGCACTACTTGATGAAATATGCAAGGGTGCGTGCCTTCTCACTCACACTCACACACACACAGTGGTGTTACCTCTCCGTGGAAGCGTCTGTGCTCACTTCGGCCCTGTCTGGCGTTCCTCCCCGACTCCTCCACCTCCATTTTCTCTGGATTCTCCAGCTCCAAAGCCTCCAACTTCTCAATAACACCGGAGCGACTGCAAATCAACCCACAGACACACACACAGTTAAGTTAAAGGGAGAAAAAAAATAAATAAATCAATTTAGTATTACTTGTATAGTATTATTTTTTCCTTTTCCCTGTAGAGTCACTGAAAGGCACTAAGGTCTGTGGGACATGGCATCCGACTTGTCTTAATACCCCTTTTAACTAAATAGTTCCAGTATCTAAACTCAGGATCTAAATTAGGAACTAAAAGTCCCCATCTGAACGCTTTCTTGTTTGTGCTTCCTCAGCATCTTAAGAACTGTGAAGAGGCAAAACAATTTAAAAACTATTTAAAAATCACCCCACACTGTTGTTCCTTATTTACTGTGACAGAAGTTTCAATTGATCTAGTGTATGGATAGAAATGTGACATTCAGGGGAGAAAAAGGAGCCATTCATTGAGGTGGCACACACGGGAAGAAAATGTGAAAAATGTGTTGTAAAATGTGAATGCAAGGATCCATGAGAGAATTACAAGTTTTTGTAATACAGAATAAGAGTTAAGTCACCGGTTCACAAAGTTGTTGACAGCTACCGATTTATATTACAGTGTCAAATCTACCTCCCTAAAAACGTAACTACATGCTGTGATTGGTTGGCTTGGTAGCATCGTATTTCCTCCAAGCCTCCAGGAAGTGCCCCATGCACTGAAGCCACAGGGCTTTTAACTGGCTGTGAACGGCGGCTAATTAGTTTTTTAGCGTCACAACCCCCACGAAATGACTCGTTTCACTATCAGAATTTGATCCATTCAGTCTAACAACATTTCTTTCAAAGTCTAGAAGAGGCCATGATTAATGTTTTAGCTTCATTCAAGTTAGCGGAGTGCTAAACTGGAGTTAGCCAGCGGAAGTCAACACATAGGAACAAGAAGTAGGGTTTTGGCGGTGTAATAGAGTGACACAGACACCAACGCACAAATGTAAATGCTCACAACGGCGTGGCTATGTGCGTAGCGGACACCGTAGGCTCAGATGTAGACTTGATGCAGAAGTACAAATTGGCCTTTCGAAATCAGTGCAACATTGAGAGCTGCCCTGTATGAAACATTGTGTTAGAAAGATCTATCTGAGGGCCAGCCACTGGTGTCCATCTGGAACCTTCCTCAAACTGTGACACAGTATACTGCCAACTCTGACACGTTCCCACACAAGCCTTTTGTTGAATGAGGTTTTTGGAAAGCGGAATCTGCATTAGAGAGAGGAAGAGGCTGAGAGGCAGTGGGAAATATTATATTACTCTTTAGCCTAAATGTTGCCCTTATTTGGGGACTCTTGGGCCAAAGCTGCAGTCCTTAAAAGGGAATGAAGCAGAGGGAAGGAGGACAAGGACAGTGTGAGGCCAAACACCCACCATATGACTTTTTCCATATGACTCAAGTGAAATTGTCGGGATATATATTTGACAGGGCCCCATCACAAACTCTGATATGCAAAAAGTCGGGAGGCAACGGTCCCTGAACAATGAAAGTCTTGTTTGTATCAAACGTGTTTGCCAATCATTTTTTTTCTGGCCTGTGTTGCCACCAGTGTACACTAGTGCTCACTAGCAGTGATGTTGAGTGTTATATGCAGCTACTTTTAAATAAAGTTAAGTTTCAGTTTCGTTTTTCTCTTTCCCCTTCTTGCGAGACAAATCAAACCTGAATCAAATCATAAATGATTTTTTAACAAGCATCTACATGTGCAAACAACTCCAACCACCCATTTTGCCCATTGTCCTTAACTTCTGTGTGAGTGTCTATTTCAGGGTTTAAGATATTTATTGAGTTTGGCAGATAGGACATGACATCAGATGAAAATATTACAACTATCTAATGAATCTTTTCAGACGTGGAACATGTGACATTGCTGGCATCATGTCATTCAGATGTAGGTGCCCGTGACGTTAATCTTCCTTACAGCTTGAGGAAGACATTACATTTACAGAAAGAGCCATGGAAGTCTGAATGACATTTAGTGTGTTCAAGCTAAACGGGCCGTGAAGTTGCTTTTTAATTAATGTAAGCATCACTCTCTTCTCACAGTGAATCAAATTCTCAATTTCATCATTTATTAAGTAGCAAATTCTATATGGCTAGTTTCTAACATTCAACAATGCACAAGGACAGAATGCCGTCTGTAAATCATTGAGCAGGATATTCATAATTTCCTTCATGCAATTGGACGTGACTGAATGTCAAACGTGAAGAGAGGAAGACATGGTTGTACAAGTTTGTTTTCTTTGGGGTGCTGTTTCTATGTCTTAATTAGATGGGAAATGGGGACGGGAGAGATGGGGAATGAGATGCAACAAAGGTCCCTGGCCAGATGCAAACCAGGGACATTGTGATTCATGGTTGGGGCACCAGGACGTCCTGGGTTGTGTGTTTGTTTTAAAAAAAAAATCTTGTTTGGACTAGATTAACAGCCTTTCTGGCTAGCTGTATGTGCCTGTCTGTACAGAGAGAGTCTGCTTCACTTAAACCCCAAACTGGCTCAAGTGGCCCAGTAATGTGTTTATGGGGCAGTATGTAGGCACTCCTCCTAGTTTCCACTCCTCGTTTTCCTTTCACGCCTGGCATGGATGGAGCAGGAAACTGGTCGTGGGAGGAAAAAGATGACCCCCACCACACCTCCTTGGTTTGTTTGAAATGTTGCTGTCTCTGGTGTGTGTGTGTGTGTGTGTGTGTGTGTATGTGTGTGTGTTAGACCTGTGACCCCCTTCCGAACAGCACCAGATTACTGAGTGGAAAGTCCAGAGGCTGTGTGTTTATAATGTCTATGCTTTATGTTAGTTTTATGCTTTTTCTATCGGCAGTATTACTGACAGGGAGGGTGATTATTAAGTAACAGATTTTCTCAGAAACACACGCACAAACATAACAAGGATATTCAAACTGAGCACAAATCCCAGTAAGTCTTCATTTCACCAAATACTGCCCTTTTTCCTCTGTTCCATTAAAACCACAACACTAGTTCTGAGAGTGTGTGTGTGCACATCAAAAGCTTTGGAAGTACGTCACTGGGCTTTTTGTGTCTGTGTGTTTACATGCCTTTAAAAGGATAAGCCAGAGGCTCAAGTATTTCCAGACCACAGCATCTGTGGCATGGAGCTGAGATTCCAAGAAAGCAGTCCACTAACCTGGTTCATCAGGTCAAACCAGAGGCTGATTTAATACCTGACCTTTCAGCAAGGACAGCAAGATGTAATCAGAAGCATGTCATTTCCTCTTGAGTCACACCTGCGTGTTAATGTGTCATTCTTGTTTCATTTAAGTCACTTTCAGCAAAAAAAATGACATCCTGGTTCTGTGAAAGTGAGTCTCTCTCCTCGTGTTCCGTCGTATCTACTGGATTGGGTGGGCGGGTGAATCACACCAGTACTTCACAACACCGCCATTCACAGGTTAGATGAAGCTGAGCTTTATCTCAGTTATGTACTGTAGATTTAGTGAGCTATGCATCCTCTGGAATGGCACAACAGACAAAAAAAAAAAAGACTGCAGAGCAACTTGTCACTATCCAAGATTGAGTTTTAAAGGGGCACTCCACTGATTCTACACCTTGAGATGTGGCCTGTATAGCTGTATAAGGCCTTCTGTCATCATCTCAGCTTGGAACTAAAAATCTGTCTAAAACCATGCTTCTAGTTATGTAAAGATTGTGGAAATTGTAGGATTCAGCTTTTATGGTGTTTAAGGTCATGATATTTATTTAGACCATTCTGTTTTAATCCACCTCTTGTCAGACATTCCAACAGAAGTACAAACTAAATTGCTGGAGGACACTATTAAAAGCAGAGATTGGAAATACTATTCTATTTATAAGAAATGTTCAAACTGCCCTTATCTGCAGCCAGTAACTGATGTGTCTAAACCTGTACTTCAGTTCAGTATTTTGGGATGAACAGTCAAATTTAAAATGATTTAAAAAATTATCACAATGTCAGCTGTAAGCAGGTTCAGTCTGAAAATATTTGTTTCTGCCTTCAAAAAGTGATGTTCACCACATGTAGCATGTCTTTCTCCAAAAGTTTCCAACTTTGCTTCTTTTACCCAAATGTCTGGGAACCACTGAGATAAAGAAAGGCAGGATGACTTTAAGGGCACCGTTCTGGATTAACACTGTTACTGAACAACAGCAGGAGACAGAAGGAGCAGACACTGACCTCCTCTCGGGGCTGAGGACGGCCTCCCTCTCCTGCCTGTCAGGGCTCCTAAAGCGGCTCCTCTTCTCTGCCTTTCTGGCCTCGGCCTCCAGCCGCCGGGATCGCGGCGTGTCGTGGTGGCTGTAGGTGTGGCTGCCCCTCTGGTTGGCCGGGTGGCTGTCGGTGCTGGTCACCGTGCTGCCGCTGGCGTCCGAGTCCAGAGAGCTTACCGAGCCGCTAATGTGGGAGCCGTTAGAGAGCAGGGAGCTGCCGGAGGGGAAGGGGTCACTGGGGGCTGGGGAGAGGCAACGCGGGACCCCCCCCAAGCTGGAGCATGAGCCTGTCGGGGAGAGCAGGTCACTGGGGGGCTGGGGAGCAGAGCCATGCAGTGGCAGGCTGCCTCTGTCCACCTCGTCGCCATTCACTGAGCCTGCGTCAGAACCCTGTGCTAGAGGCACACAGTCACCTAGACGAGAGGAACAGAGGAAGCCACCGCACATCTTAATACCTTTATAACAAAAAATAACAATTTTCAGAATGTTTACCTCTACTACTTCCAGAATATCCACAACATTTGTTTCACTTTTTAAAATTATCTTGTGTGAATGACGTTTGCTTTCATTTATATTTCAAAGAGATATTCCTCCTTACTCGCGAGGGGCAGCGGGGATCCTGGAGGCAGGTCAGCAGGGGCCCAGACAGCAGCCCCCTCCGCTTCTCTCTGGTTCAGCTCCTCCTGCCAGATAATGGAGCTCGAGTCTGGAACCTTCTCCGCCTCAGGGATACCAGAGCCGGTCACTGCTACCTTGGCTGGGCCCGGCTCCTGGACACGAGCACATGAAACCATCAAAACAATTAAACGAAAAGGAAGAAAAGTGGAATATGATATCAAGCTGTGTCATGTACTCTTTGCGTACCGTGTAAGGAGTATTACCTGGGAGGTCGTAGGCTCCACTTTGCGTTTCTTCTTCTGGTTCTGCTTATTGGTCCGGGGGTACACCACCAGCTGTTCACTCCACCTGGAGACGGACGGAAGAGTGTTTTAGACATTTGTGTGTGCACATCCTATCCTGCACAACCCATCTGCAGACACATCAGGACAACTTACCCATTAATGATCTCTTTATTCTCTCCTCTGATGAAGTACTCCTGGTCCGGGGTGATAATGCACAGAGAGTTCTTCTGGCCCGTCTTGGGCTCGGCGTCTATGACGTCTGTACACAGGTTCATGTTCACCGTGCCCTGAGGCAGCGTGCTTGGCTGGAGGAGACACAACATGACATATTAGCCTGTTTATTAGCCTAAATGATTAGGGTTGGGTACTGAAACACGGTACAGGTTGGAACCGGTTCCTAGACGACCAGTATCCACCAGACCGAATTATAGCACAAATGTTGGTACCACTAAAATTTTCCCTCTGAAACGGGCGTAAGAAGCGGCACCACTATTCACAGCAGTCCCTCAACGAAAGGCTCCAAGCAGACAGCCGGTTTCGTTCGGTCTCTATTAATGCTGCAACGCTACAGGCTACCGTGCGCCAGCAGCCTACGCCAAAGAAACAAACCTGGCTCAACAGCAAGCTGCACGTTGTAACTTCTCTCGCTTTCACCCTCTCTGTCCCGAGGCTAACACACACACTCCCCCAGGCTAGCAGGAACAACAACAACTGCCCCCCTCAACGCTCTGCCAATCGCAGGTAGGAAAATAAATGATTGACAGACTTCTACGCATATTACACATTCGCCGACAGCCATGACACGGACCTCCTGGAAACACTGGAGAACACAGCAACTACAATAAACAGCCCTTTCTGCCCAAATACAACAGCCATAAACACATTTAGGGTTGAAGCTGGTTTGTAGCACATGAATACCAAATCAAAATTTATTTTGCCATATTTAGTGTTAAATTACTGTATTTGGGTTGGTTTTGTAAATTTGTTTTGTATTTACTTATATTTATATTATATCAGTTCAGGCACAGTTTAAGCACCAGAACCATTTTAATATAGTACTGATTTGGCACCGGAATCCTAAAGAAATCCAAACAATACCCAACGATTTATGTGACTGAACCTTTGGATTAAATGACAACTAGAATGCTGGAGCAGACAATTGAATATAATAAAGGAAATAACTGAAGAGCAGTTTACACATAAATCAACAAAGTATTAGAATACTAACTGTATATAATGTGCAAAATATTAGCAGTGGAACATAAAATGACAAATGTGGAAAAAATTTAAATGGGATGCTTGAGTCACTAGTTTGTTTCCATATCGGATGGGTGACCGCCCGACTAAACACTGATATCATCGGTATCGCATTTCAAATAGTTCAAAACTCAACAGAGAAGATCTGAGGCAAAACATTCATCAGTGCTGCACAGTGTTTCAGACTTGGCTCAGCAGGTTTCACATTTAGTCTCTTCCAATCCCTCATTCCTCACCTGCCTCTCTTTTTAAGAAGCAGATGGCCTGTACTGTATGGACACTCCACTGTTATCACCAGCTCTCCATGGTAACTAGGCGAATCCTTTCTCTTGTAGCACACAGTGAGCGAATTAGGGAGATGACAGCAATGAGATGCCAGACTAAAGCTGCTTTGTGTGTGAGACCAGTGAAGAACGTAGAGCTGTGTCTGCTTTGTAAACTTACCATCAATATGCAACAAATACACTGACTGAAGTTTCCTGTATGTTTTGCATGACAGAATATTGCATGTATTGTCATTTGAACCTGATAACTGTCTTGATAACATCAGACTCAAGAAATCCCCTTCCTCTCCAACCTTCTCTGTCTCCTCTGATTCCTGCGGCTGTGTTATCAGCCTTTGCCGGGCTATGCCTGCTACAGATGTAAAACAGGTGCTGGGTCTCTTTCCAGCTCCTTTTAAGGCCACTGAAAACAGATCCAGCTTTATTAAGATCTGCCTGTAAACCCCCAGGGGCTGCCAAATATGGCAGCTACACTGCGTCGCACTTTAAAACTCAGAGAAAGTATTTCCTCCACTAGAAAGAAACCATCATGTTTGAGAATAAGTAGCGGCGTGGAAATGTGTGGAATCCTGCAGTGTGCTAAAACTGCCACATCGGTATGGTAAGGGTTGGGCGATATGACGGTAGATCCTGTGCAGCGCTAAAAATGTGTCCACCGGTAAAGATCTGTCAATACTTTGATACTGTAAATACAAAGCAGGTGGATTTGATTTATTTGTATTGAAGTTCCAAATAAAGAAGAAAATAATCAAGTGTGATGAAGTATGGTACGGTAATTTTAAACCATTTATTGAATTTACAGAACAATTATTGTATCGTAATATATACAGTTACCGTGACATAAAATTACATATACCAGCGTGATAGGAGATTTTATTGCCAACCCCTAGTATGGTAGTGATACTTTCTAAGGTGAGACTGGAAACATACATGCAGAGATAAAATGCACTCTATAAATCTGTAACCACTAACAGCTGTTACTTTGTATGTAATGTGGTGCGGCTCATGTCTCCAAAGTAGATGATCTGCTGATTGTTTTTTTATGTCTGATTTAGTATATAAAGTATATGTAGGGCTGGGAGATATGGCCAAAAATAAAAACATTTCATATCATTCGATATTGATAATCATCACGACATATATCAAATCATTACTTCTTTCAAATTTAAAGGCTGATTTTTGCTCCTAAGTATAAACTGAAGAAACCAGAAGGTTAATTATATGGTTTAAACTTTTCTTTATGGTCAGAATGTGACAAACACTTGATGCCAAACAGTGGATCACTACACAAATCTGAGGTAGAACATTCAAAACTATTATCATAAAATCAAATATGATTAGTAAATCTTTTTTCAGTCCCACTTTCCTCAACAAAATAAATATTTTAATAGAAAAATTAAGTGCTAATTTGTTTGCGATTCAAATGAATTAAACCAAATATTTATTGACGATATATTGAACATTTATTATATTGTTATTGAGGAAAATGATTGCGATAATTATCATTGTTTTATCGCCCAGCCACCATCATTCCTGTACCTCGTTAAACGTCTGCAGTGTCAAGTCTGAACGACTACCGTCCTGTGGCTCTCACCCCCATTCTGATGAAGTGCTTTGAGAAACTGGTTCTTCAGCACATAAAGAAGAACATCGCAGCGAGCCTGGACCCTCACCAGTTTGCTTTCAGAACAACAGATCCACAGAGGATGCCATCTCCACTGCCCTCCACTCAGCCCTCACACACCTTGAGAAAAACCAACAGCTACATCAGAATGCTGTTTGTGGATTTCAGCTCAGCATTCAACACAATCTCCCCACGAAGCTGATCGGCAAACTCTGGGCTTGAGTACCACGCTCTGCAACTGAATATTGGACTTCCTCACAAACAGACCCCCAGACAGTTTGGATTGGCACACTCACCTCCTCCACTTAGTGCTCAACACGGGAGCCCCCCCAGGGCCGTGCGCTCAGCCCCCTCCTGTTCACGCTGTACACCCACGACTGCATCCCCCGACATGGAGAGAACTCTGTTGTGACGTTTGTAGACGACACCACCATCATCGGCCGGATTTCAAACAACGATGAGACTTTATATCGGGAGGAAATTGATAATCTTGCAGAGTAGTGCTCAGAGAACAACCTACTGCTCAACATCAGCAAAACCAAGGAGCTGATGGT
>NC_060163.1:5132810-5162810 GCF_021292245.1 Micropterus dolomieu | reverse complement strand
TTGTTAGAAAAACACTGTCAGATGGAAAGCTAATAGGTCACTTGCAGCAAATAAGTGAATGATAATGAGTGCAAACAAAAGACTTATTGTTTAACTTTGAGAGTCCACAAATGTTAAATCGCTTTATATCCATAACAAATTCCTTTTTTATTGTATTCAAATGAAATCCTGGAGACAGACAGAGTGCACAATTATTCCAACAAATCCACATGAGTGGTTCTCAGGATTAATTTGTCTTTATTGTAAGCCATGGCGTGAGAAAACTAAACAGGACTTGCATAAATGATACATCTATTAGCTGTGGAGAGCGTCTATGAACTTGTAAATTTCACAAACACATCCTTCCAGACATACTTTCATGAAGAGAAGTCCTTCTTTTCATGGCACTAGGTTTTTATAAAAGGTGAAACAGGAAACTGGATGGGATTACTCCCATATTGCTATACTCTCTCTCTGTCTTTAATCCCCTTGCAGAGAGTATCCCTGTTCAAACCCTGGATAACAGATTTATCTGGGATAACGTGCTATGTCGTTACATAGTCTCCCTCCACTCAGAGGCCACGGGGAGCAATAATCCGTCTCTCTTTACAACGGGGACGGTAAACAATGCTAGCAGATGTGTCTGGAAGCCTGTGGAAATGAGGGCAGACTTTCCAGCAGGTAGTCTTAATCTCTTGTTTTCTGTGTGTGTCTCTCTCTCCATCACACACACACACACACACACACACACACACTTTGTCTTTCTCTGCACTCTCTGCCTGAGTGCCAGGACATTAACCTATGGTCTCTAGTGGTTAGAGTCCAGTGGCTTGACTCTGTGAGGTTGGGTGCAATCAGCGGTGAGTGTGTATTGGTGAGCATTCATGCATGTGCGTACAATTTCTCTGGCCGGAGTGTAATAATACATTTTAATGGTACAAAACTGTGCAGAAAAATACATCACGCCGCTGGTTCTCCTTGTAAAAGCAGAATCAATATGGAATGTGTGGTATTCATGCTTCAACTGACTGCAGACGGGTCAATACCAAAAATGCACAGAGACGCGGAGAGAGGCTCTTTGCAATTACAATTCATTATTATTCCATTAGGATCCATAGAGAAACACTTCTGTCGATACAGAGCGTCATGCAGCACCTGCAGGCTTGTTCCAGCTTCTGAACAAACTGTAAATGTTCGTCCTTCCATGCGAAAAGCCTTCATCCATTTAACTGTGTTAATCTTGTAATTTAAAGGGGTTAGAGGGTGTGGCTCAGCTGATTAGCCCGACTCTGCTGCACTGTGGACATGTAACCACGCTGATAGTGGGGTTGGAACCAGCAGTAGGGCATTAGGGCAGATTAGGGTCGGCCTAGCAAGCCTCCTGCCTGTTCTTGAGCTCCGGAGGGGGCATGACAAACCATAACCCCTGAGCAGGGCGTTGGAAAGTCAACATATAGTGAGGTAAACAGGTCAGTGAAGGTCACAACAGACAGGCTTCAACAGACCTAGGTACAGTACGGCATGTAGCCACATCTAAAGACAAAAGTGTTTATGGTGTATAATGGTCCCACAAAGAAGATGCAAAAGAGTTGCGGTCATACCCTATTTCTCCATGGACTCTGTGTCCTTTGCTTGTCTTTGTAGTCTCGAAGTGATTCATTGTACCAATTTGGATAACAGTGCACACTTTCGGACGGTCTCTCCTTGAAGGCATCCATAGTGTTGCACTCAACTGTACTCTTCAAGTCGATTTTACTCCTGAGCGAGAAGTTCAAATCATGCCTAACTTTCACACCTCTGCACACCATTATCTGTGTAAGCGGGAGTGATTGTTTCATTGTCTTTGTTGGATTTTGGACACTGTTAGATTACCTAACAAGCCCTTGATTTAAAGCACACAGAATTTTGAATGGAAAGACAGTAGTGAAATAATAGGTCTTGGGTAAGATGTGAAAACTTAATGGACACCAAGGCTACAAATCAGAGAGACAGAATCCAGTCTCAAGTATGACTTCCACTACCTACTGGAATTGTGTGGCAGTTTATGTTGACTGGATTGCTCTTCCTCATGGCAACAGGTTCAGACGTGATAAACTGGTGGTGGCTTAAAGCGGGTCAACAAACCTACTCTCAATATGTGTTTCAGCAACAAGGAAGTGTTCTGACTCTTCATGTCTTTTAACTTCCTGTCCCAAAATTGGGATGTGTCACATTGTGTAGATTGTCATCCGCTGCTTGTGATCACCTAAATTTTGCCTGTCCTGTTTTATAATGTACAAAGGGAAGGACTGACGGAGCTTGAAAAATTTCATACAGCAGTCTGACAAACATCGACGGCTATTTATGTAGCAGTGATAATTAGATTAGCTCTTCCACAGAGCTCTGTGGGCAGATGGTCATATTAGTCTTTTATTATGCTAACACACAGTCCAATTTTCCATGACGTGCTTATTATTAATAATTTTATGAATAACAAATAAATATAGATTGCATAGTTTGGTGAAAAGTTGTCTTTTAAGTCATAGTTATGAATCAGGTTCCAGACCAACAAAGCAAATTGTCAGCTGGTTTCGTGATTGTTTGTGGCTACTGCAAATAATGTTAAAAATAACCTGCATCTTCGTACTAATCATTCATTATTTTTCACCATAGAAACATCACGCACTGCTGCAACACAGTTGACTGAGCGTAACTTTGTACCGAAGGTCGTCTTTTTAATCCAGTATCTGTGTTGTATATGTTGTGTTCGAACTTAACTAGAAGAGAATTTTAGAGGTGGTGCAACCGCATCTAAAGACGCAGTTAGTCTGGATAGCAATTCTCCCTGGGTGGCACAAATTCAGGGGAAGGCCACGTCATGTCTGCACAAGTTATAAATGCTAAAACGTTTGTAATTTACCATGAGGTATTTGGTGACTTCACTTCAAGGACATATGGAGACTATAAAAAAAATGACCAGAAACTGGCGGGAAACCAAAATGGAGTTCCCGGACAGATTACAAACTCTGCACACACATGTCATGCTTTTGGTGTGTTGAGCTGGCTGTGGCAATCAATTGGTGGACTGGGGGGGCTCTTCCTCATTAGTTTACCCAACTCTGGCCCCCTTGACTGTCTTGGTCCCCACTTCCACAGTATGAGGACCAGAGCAAACAGTCCATTGGTCAAATTTGCACGAAGTTAGAATGCGATCAACGTTCAGTTGGAACACACCTTAAAAATTATTTAAAGTGCTGAATTTTCAAAATCAGCTTTCTACTCAGCATATTAGCTTCAGGTCACCGTTAACAGCATTCACTACAGAATTGTTAGCTCGGTGTCGCATGTTTGTTACCAAAGTGTTCATAGGAGTAACAGTTTTGACTTCTCCCCTTAAGTTCTTTAAACTCTGGTTTGTACCTTCGGCATTTTTTAAAATCAAAGAACCAGATACTTTCTGACACAGTTGCTTTGTGCTCTTTTATACTCAAGCCCTTTCAAGCCTTGGAAGTGCTCCAACTGCCACTCACCATTATTGTCAGAGCAGAAAATGAAAACAACTTGTACTTTAGTAAACCACCAGACACTGACAACAAAAGTTTTTATCGGTCCTTTAGAAATTATGACAAGTGCTAAAACACTTTAATTACAGCATGTCTTAACGCTCATTTCTTTCTGATTTCACTTTAAGCATGTTTCTGTTTGCTGTAATTGGCTCATTTCAGCACAGTTCTTTGAGATTGGGAAATAATAATGAATAAGAGCAGACGTAGCTGTGGTCACGCAGAAACATTCCTCTTTGCAGAGATGGATAACACCAAGTATGTCAGATGTTTAATAGAAGGGTGAAATGTGAGTAACTACTCTGCATTTACCTCCCATATCTAAGAAATGAATGTAATAATTCACAGTAGGTTTTAAAAAATGCCCATATAAAACCTGGACACAACCTACAGACTTAATTGAAACAGCTCAGTGGATCAGTGGACTATGACCTGTATTTTACAACTGCACAATAACCTCATTGCAACTACGACATGGAGGGGGTCACAGAAGCACCTAGCTCATTAAAATCAAAACCATATACACATGAAAAGGCCTGAGGGCTCACACAAAGGAATTGCTCACAAACACGCACGCAAGCACGCACACACGCATGCACACACAGGAACACACACACACACACACACACACACACACACACACACAAACACACACACACACAAACACACACACACACACACACACACACACACAAAGCCGTCCTCAAAGCAACATAAGCAGAGCTTATCCCTTCTTGGCTCTGATCTGGCACCTCTCATCCCTGTTCACCCTATGGGTCAAACACACCCCCACCCACCCACCCACCCACCCACACACACACACACACCTACACCTACACTTACACACTCACAACCACACACACACTCACTCACTCTTCATCAGGGCATTGGTTTCTTTGCCAACGTGTGGATCAATGACAGGTGGACAAGGTGCTGGGGGAGCAGGAGGTGCAGGCCTCTGATCTGGGTGTGGCCCTGGCAAGACTCAATGACCCTACAGGCCTCCAATCCAGGGACACAAGCAGGACATCAAGGCTCTTCAAGTGAACTGTAGACATTAATTACTCCACCACTAAATTGCCTATTTGTTCCAGATCAAGTTGAACAGAGACTTAAATATACTGTATAAAATGTAACTTCTCTGCATTAAAATGTTTAAAAACAACTAGACCTATGTTAGATATGAAATCTCTGATTTTTATCAACAAAACATTATCATCACATCAGATTGCACTGACATCTAAAGAGGCGCACTGTGGCATTTTGCAAAGTAACTGTGTCAGTCTAGTCTTTTCATAAATAAAGGAACTTGCTGGAGACCCAAATGACTTGGTTAGAGGTCAGTTAGCGTTTGGCATTCATCTTTGCGTAACCAAAGAAATTTTTTTTTTTCATGTCACAACTTGCTAGACATTTGTTGGCTCTAGTGAGCAAATATGATGCACAATCCAGTGAAAAATCGAAGCTAGTAATAAGGCTAACTAATAAAACACAAAGTAAGCTCCTGTATGTAGTCAGTAATGTGTGTGTGTGAGAGAGCATGTGCCCTGAATCATCAGTTGACCATACGAGTTAAAAGTACAGATGTCCTGACCCTAAAAAAGGTACATTAGCATATGAAATTCCTGCTGTTTACCACGGAATATGGCAAATTGTCTGTACTTGTAAAGCACTTTTCTTTCTGCCACTCAAAGTGCTTTTATACTACATCCCATTCACACACATTCATAAATTGATGGAACAGCCATCGGGAGCAATTTGGGGTTCAGTATCTTGCCCAAGGACACTTCGACATGTCAACTGGAGGAGCCGGGGGATCAATATTATCTGGTGTCTGGCATATATCAAAATATACAATGCACTAGATATATGACAGATGTGTTACATGAGTGAAAAATAATAATTTTGGATGACTGCAGTGTCCAGTATACATGTCACTCATACAAAACTATGTTATACAGGATTGAATTAAATAATAGGTATGATTTATCAGCCACACACAATCATGAAAAGAGAAATTAATGTAATAATTCAACCTACCTACAGACTTAATTGAAACAGTTCAGTGGATCAGTGGACTATGACCTGTATTTTACAACTACACAATAACCTCATTGCAGCTACGACATGGAGGGGGGTCACAGAAGCACCTAGCTCATTAAATATATCAAAATATACAATGCACTAGATATATGACAGATGTGTTACATGAGTGAAAAATAATAATTTTGGATGACTGCAGTGTCCAAAAAAGAGGCTCTGCACACATGTTTGTGATTCTTTGTAAGCATAACATCGTGATGTGTACTTTTTCAGTCCAAAACCGTCAGTCAACCACCTCTATCAGCTGTTGCCAAGTAAAATTTGCAGTACTAATTAAAAATTAACGTGAGCTGATCTTACCATCTGACCATCCACCATCTTGCTAAAATCTGGGCTTTGGCTAGTTGCTAATTCTGCTCTCTTATTTCTTTGATACTGAACATTTTCCATCCATTCCCTTTGCACTTTTTAGCACAAAAAACAAAAACAGCTCCTAATGTGATCTCCTCATTAGCTCTCAGTGATTCTGGTTTGTTTCTACTCCCATGCGTGCATTTTGGTGTCTTAATGTTAATATTTGTTCATATAGTTTCACAGAAAGATTAGGAATATTTGAGATTAGGTCATTTCAGACGAGATCGATATAATAATAATTAAAAGAAAACATGTCACGTGGTAGGCTACTAGTGGCAGATCAGTGGCAGAAGTTCACCAAAATCACAAAATTTCCTGTCAATTTCCTGTATCTGCATTGCTTAATGCCACTAGGGATAAGTATGAAAGTATGCTTTTTTAGCAATTTGGCTGACACTTTAAGAGCACCACAAAACCCACTTTGGCATGGCATGTGGTGCTGAGAGATGTTACTGCCAGGTCCTTATGTTTCAAATGGATGGTGAGGGCAGCGGTCAGTGAGTGTGGTTCATTAGTTTGCGACTGTGATTGGCTTGCAGGTATAAGGCTCTCCACTGAGTGACTTATGGCTGTAATTTAGCCTTGATTACATACACCATTACTTTAACTCTAATTAGACTGTCACTCAGGGGATGAAGGGTGCAGACAAACTTAGATGCAAGGTTGATGACAAACACGTTGATTTTAAAGATTAAAACGGAGAAGAAAATGGACGACATAGACTGGAGAAGTCGCAGACATCCAAACAATTATCAGAAGTGACAGCCATTGAAATATACATTGGTTGACGTTCAAGATTAAAAATATAAACATTTCCAAACCCTTCCAATTTCACACATTGTGATGCAGGACTGTATTAATCAGCTTGCTCTGGCCCTGTGTCGGATAATGAATTACTCCGGCCCTGACCCCAGGGTCACACTTTTATAGACGACCACTTCATCACGGAACAATCCGCCGGGCGACTGCAGACAAAAGACACACAACCTCACCTGATGACCTTGTCTCATGATCCATGGAGGGAGGTTGGAAAATAAAATAAACAGGGCATGAGAAGAAAGATATGGATTTATACACAGGCACTTTATTATGTCTGTGTATAGATTTGGCTCTACCCCACTTCATAAATGTTTGTCACGTCATGGTGGAATAAAGGGATACTTTAGGGTGACTTTGGTGGTAAGTGTTATTGAGTAATAGGGGGCACAAAATGATTTTCTTATTTCAGGGTCAGTTGAGCACTGCATAGAGTTTTTTCAGGTCTGATACTTTAGAGTGTTATTTAATTACAAAGTCATCAGACTTTTAGGGGGGTATGTATTTACATCACTTGGTTCAGTAATCCCTCTGAAACTAAAGTAAATCAAAAAATACATAATTAGTTATGAAAACTCCACCATAAACAGAGCACATAGGCTACTGAGAGAAATTTTTCTTTTGAAAAAGTGTGTTGTGATGTGCCTCGCCCAAGTGTAAAGGTGGTGATTGTTTTCTATTTAGCCCTGATGAAAACGTCAGAGTAATGGCATGCAAATGAATTTTCCGTTGCCATAAAGTATTTATAATGACACGCCTCACACATTATACTTAACGTTAATACAGTTTCCAACTTATCTGGCGATCGGCTGTTTTCTGTGTCTATAGCAAGTAGACAGCACAAAATACACAAAGTTTTATCTTGTCGAAAATGGACGGCAGATCTGTTTAGTCTCTCATTGCAGGACAATGCAGTGGTTTTATGGCACGGGTCACATCTGCTATGGGATAATGACAGGGGTAAGCCAAATGGAACATGAAGTATGTGCGCATTTGTGTGTGTGTGTGTGTGTGTGTGTGTGTGTGTGTGTGAGAGTATGTGCATGTTCTTGTGCACGTGTGGTTGGAAGGGGGATGTAATGAGTCTCCTATGAGCTATTATCCGTACCTTAGCTCTGCACTCTGCAATAATAAAAGCCAACATTGCAGAGCCCCCTAACAGGAGACTGCAACACAGCACGTGCCTCTGTGAACGCAAGTGATAAAGCATCCACTTATGAAGTAGAAAACCTCTATCTGGATCAAAAACATTAAATCAATAGAAAGCAGTCAGTCTTTTACAACATAACATTTTTGTCATTTCTTTAAGAATGAAACCATATTTTAGTTGTTGTTGGTTAAAGTGGTTGAAAATCTGATAGGAAATCAAGTGGAATCACTGCATCTCACACTGAAGATTTTGAGGTAATTTCTGACTGATGCCTAATTTGCGTTCACACAGACTGTCCCCTTTGGGGTCAGGATCAGCCAACTATTGGCAGCTGCACTATGTAGTCTAATACTGTCTGACCACTAAGCCAATTATGTGATCAGTCTTAGTGCAGAGGGTCAGCTGAGTGTAATAACCCCAGTTCCAAATGGCACCAGTGACCCACACTTGTTTACCTACTGATGGATCCATTCCTGGATCCACTGATCAGAGCATTTCTAGGGGTACAAAAGGGTTTCTATGACTTTTCATTGTAGAAGCAATGTTGTCAGGTGTGCTATTACATGGCACAAAGCTGCAGCTGATAGAACACAATATGTGCCAGAATCTGAATTAATCAATCATATTAGATGAGAATGATGAAGGCACACATGAGGTATGGGACCTCGTCTGCGCACTAGATCCATCGCATCCCAGGTCCCCCCAATAAATAATAGGCTACTGGATTTATATGTGCCTCAGGCCATGACCCTCCAATCTACGGTATCTTCGGAGAGAGAGGGAGAGAGGAAGCCAGAGAGAGAGAGAGAGAGATCCCTGAACACTCGAATCCCCGTGAGATGAGCCGTGGTGGAGAGACGCAGAGTAATCCTGTGGAGTGAAAAGAGAAAGATCCCCAGAGCAGCCCGGCGCGGATATTAGGGCTTTATTCATCGCCCCACGTTGCCAGGGTGGGTGAGTAAGTGGGCGCATATTCTGGATGTCACGCAAAAACTTGTTTTGCTGATTTACTAAAGCGGACTGGCTGGCTGGTTTGGGGTGGGGGGTGGGGGGGTGGGGGTCTCAGTGCGCTCCGGACGCGCAACATGAAGGAGATGGAGAGCGGCGGAGCCACTGACAGACTCTCCAAGAGTTAGCAGTGCGTTAACGGCGGTAGAGTATGAAGGGATGTGAGCTGAACTTGTGGTAGAATGGCACCTTATCTCACATGGATCTCTGAGGGATGGCAGCTTTTCACCACCACCACCATCCGAGCGCGGACCTGCGGCGGCTCTTCCACCGGCTCACCATCGCCTCCTCTCTGAGCATCCTTTGCTTCTCCTTGGTCTATCTCCTCACCGGATGCTGCGAGTCGGAGCTGATAGAAAACTCTGAGATTAAGCCCCCGACGCGCGAGCTTCTGGTGTCAGGGTCAGGATGGCCACACGAGAGAAACGGAACCAGCCTTGCCAAGGAGGTTACCACCGCGGTCGGCGAGGGCGCGTTCAGCGGTCATCCCGGGCTGGATGCGAACAGCTCGGGGAAAGAATGGACAGCCACTCGGAGGTTACCCCAGGCGCTGATCATAGGGGTTAAAAAGGGAGGCACCAGAGCTCTGCTGGAGTTTCTGCGGCTACACCCGGACATCCGCGCCCTCGGATCGGAGCCGCACTTCTTCGATCGGCATTACGCACGAGGACTGGACTGGTACAGGTACGCACACATTACGCAGGGAATCCACTCAGTAAAGTCATTGAATCTTCCACCGAGTGTCTAAATGGTATTAATCTTTGTTTTTTCTTTCCTTTTATACAATTTATATACTACAGTTAAAGGATAACCTGTGTTATTATGGCTGTAGTGTGCACTTCGCTCCAAAAAGCAAAGCAAGTCAGATGTTCTCACTCAATTGTTCCCAAAATGCAACTCAAGGCTATGCTGAAAAACTTGGTGACTTTCACTTGAGTCCAGCCTTTTGTGTAATTGTGCAAGTAGGACGTTTTAATATCATTGTAATCTAAGTCAGGGAGCCAAACAGGAGCCTCCAGCTTCTTCATGAAGAAATGAATCTCTTTGTGTTGTTTGCATACCCAAACATATCCACAGCTATTCCGCAGAGGTTTAGGTGACAGTCAAAGAGACTCTGCCATCTGGCTATGCCAGTCTGTGTATGTGTACATGTGTGTGGCTGCCTTGCTTGCTGTGTGTGCTTGTGCATGTGTGTGTAGGCCTACAGTAGGGAGAGAGAGAGAGAGAGAGAGAGAGAGAGAGAGAGAGAGAGAGATGCCTTGCGGGATGAGTTCACACAGAGCAGCAGAGTAATCATCTCTGGAGCCTGAGCCAGATGTTACTGTTGTCATGTGGCTTTGTTCTCAGCCTGTTCCATGAAAACTTGGAAATACTCTGAAAACACGCACACATGAATGAGATTCAGGGAAACCAGATTCAAGTCACTCAAGCTGCTTGAGGAACATTTGGGAAGATAAAGACAAGGTTTTCAACAGACACATGATTTCAGAATTCTGGCCTTCGTTCATTTTTTTGTAATTGTGCAGACTGGAAGTGCACGCACCTATAGAACTACAAACTGCTCCAGATTTGCCAGATTAAAAGTGCAGCCAAATCTGGACTATGTGGTGGGCTGTTAACCAGCTTACAGTATATTACTGGGGCTCAATAGTGGCATTGGCTCAGCGCTGGCAGCCTCTTTTGCACGTCAGCAACAATTTAACCTATGACAGAGATAAAGAGAAAGGATAAATTTCCGCTTCCTGGATGGTGTTCTTACATTGATGTGACTACGCACACAGACAGATGGAAAAAGACTACCGTGCTAAAGCTGTAGGATGTTGATAGAGCCGGAAATTTTTGAGAATCTGGAGTTAGTGGATAAACCATTGTAGACTCTCCTGTCTGCCAGCATGTGCAGCATGTCTGCTGCATGTGTGTCACACCAGGTGATGTGAATGTGACACCAGATTGTCACGTCTTCCCCTCGGGCCAGATGGGGCTCGCTGCATGTCGAGCCACTTGACATCACTGTCAGCTCTGTCAATTGACCTCTGACTCCAGGTCACTTTACGCTGGGAGTTAATGATGTGTTCACTCCACTTCATAGCAAACAGCACACACCCAGAGTACACAGACTGACAAAGGAAATGTGTCATTGTTTTGGTTGCTCGGACAGACAAAGTCCAAATTCAAAGAAGTTTGAAATTCACATACTTTACATACTTTATCCAGTCTCAGCATATTTTCTTGTATCTTAGAATATAACACTGGTTTATTATAATTTGGGTGTTATTTTTGTATTTTTGTCATTTAACATTTGAAACCATGTTAAAATCCCATGTGAAATATGTAATTAATGTACTTTACACATGGGAAACGTAGTTTTGGAACATTTTGTGGTGTAATGCATAAAGCCTTGTAAATTTACATGTGAGACCTAAGGGATTACATGTGGAATACATAAGTTTTCCACATGTACTCTACATGGTACCACATAGTACAACATGTCTTACCATGTTTCCGACATGAATAATAGAGGGGATGCGCATGATGTCACAGAATGCATTTACGCTCACTGAGTGGCAGAAAGACGAGCAGCAGTGTTAGCTTGAATCAGCTAAAACACAAACAACACCTCTAAAATGGGAAAAGAGCTGGACCCCTGGTTCTTTGGTAAGCAGTAAGGATCACTGTCGAGTCTGACTGCCTTTAATTTGAGCAAATAATCACTTGTTTTACTCCCAGTTTGCTAAACGCAGCCATGGTAACAGATGTTTTGCCACTCAGTCCAGCGTGTTCCGGAAGGGGAAGTGACATCACCGCATACCCTCTATTGCATAAAAACACAAGTGGTCAGCTTGTTAACAGTTTAGCCAGATTACTAAACCACTTTATAGAGATGGAAAATAAAAAGTGACGCACCCAAAATGTTGATATCATGTTGTACAGGAAAACCAAATATAAGATCAAAGTTGTACCAGAATGTCAGTCTGTAAATCGTGATGGGAGAATTTTGATACATTGCAACAACCTACTAGCTGAGCTAGCCCCAATGGTGTGTTACACCTGAGTTGAGGGCGTTCCAGTACAACAGATTTAATTTGGAAAACCAAGATTAACGCCTCTGGCCATTGTTAGCAATACCAGTCGATAACAACGCATTACGCTGTATTTAGCACATACAAACAGCTTTGCAACAAGTCTACAGATATAAGTTGGACAGCACTGTGTTTGACAGATTTAATGAGACACAAATAAGACACAAGGGCGATAAACAGTATATCGCTACAACTTTAACTACTGTTGATTCCGAGAGCAGCCATCTTGGATTTTAAATTAGGGGTTCTCCTGACTTTCTTAGTTGGAAATCCAACTTAAGGGAGCGTTGCAGTCTTCCTCTAGACCACACTGAGTTGAGTTTTTCCTAAAAATGTCACTCTGGAAACATTTGGTAGGGATAGACATTTGTTTTCTTTTAACTCCGGTAGCATTGAACAGTGGCTTTTTCATCATCTGATGTTTCTCCAGACAGATATTCTGAAGGGAGTAGGTAGTAGTCTTTTGCTGGACGACAGACTCACATATTAAAGAGATTAAGGGACAATTCTGCAATAAAGAAATTGGAGAGAAGCTCATATCGACAGGATCTTTAAATGTGGTTTTACTTTTGACAAAGTCATGTTTGCTTGAGTTATCATGAAGGGTAATATACTTGCGAGGGAGGTTGCCACAAGTTTTTATTTAGCTTATTTCTTCTAAAGTAGAATGCTTTTGCAATGACAAAGCACTGTGCTGCTTTGTCAAAACAAACATGTAAAATAATAAAGAAAAAACAAAAACAAAGAAACCTTTCCATGTTTTTCCTTTGCTGTAAAGACTTTTACACATTTTTACAAGTACTTTTACAAGTACAGCTGTGTTATACACTGCTGTACTGATTACCTTACAAGTACAGTAGGCAAGCTAGCAAGTTAACTAGCCTACTTGCTTTGGCCCTCCTGTCTTTTCTTCCAAATAATTTTAGCTACCCTGGGCTCTTGTATAAAACCTGTGATTGCTTGTCTGCTTGTATATGTACATTGTCAATATTACTGATATGAATTATGGCCAAAAAAGAAGAAGAACAAAGGCAAGTTGTAATAAACCAAAATCATCCCTTAAAGCAAGAGTGCACTTGATAACTGATATTACAAAGCAAATGGAGGGCCAGCTGTAGCGCCCACTGAGTCAACATTACATTTATGTGCAGATGCTTTTTTCTCTCTCAAACCCTATCATGGGCCGTCAAAGAGGATCAGATATAATGTATCTTCCTCAGAATCACTCCTCCTCTATCTGAGAGTAAAATAACATTTAGCTTCACCAGGGCAATTGAGATCAGAGCCCATGACAAAGATCCACTAATGGTGTATGGAGCGGAGATTGGATCAGGAAAAATGCTGCGATGAGCTCCGAGATGGACTGGAAGTTTCCTCCTTACTGTGCTGTCTGGGATCGATAGCTCTATCTCCGCGCTTTGACCTTGGGTTGACTCCAGCATTAGAGCGGTTAGCGTTGGTCAGCTCGGCTTCTGTTACAATTAGCAGGAAGCTTTATCCTACATTGGCATAATCCCCCTGCATAGGCACAGAGGGGTCATGTTACACACAGCCTTTTCTCTCTCTGTAGCTCTGGAAGAATCCATTAAAATTGCTCAGTTGGAAATTCACATCTCACTCGTGATGGTTTCTTGCTGAAATATGGCATGACAGGTGAATGGTGGAAAAAAAGGGGGAGGTAAAATAGAGGATGAAGAGATAAGGCTTGGGTGGGCTGGAGGTTAAAGGGTGAAGTCAGTGTTATAGCAACTTCACACATCTCCGCTGACCTTTGCTTCAACCAGAGGGGACTGTCATCAGAGCTGGGCTTGTGTGTGTGTGTGTGTGTGTGTGTGTGTGTTTGTGACTTCTTCAGGTTCTGTCACAATCTGGAGACCGTTCTGTCCTGGAGAAAGTAGGGCAGGTTGTATATTGTTCTTGAGGTACAGCACGATTTATCGATATATTATTGACTCTGAGTTACTGGCAGAGCCTTAACCTGATAGGTTGCATAGCCAGTGTTTCTGTTCATTTCCAAGAAGTCACAATAAAAAAAATTACAGAAAACAAAACAAACAAAGCAAATCATTTGTGTTTTGGTGTTTTGTAGGGCTATAGAATTCATAAAAATCGCAACATGGCCTAGCCTACTGGAATTTTCAAATGACAGGAGATGCAATAAAATGTATCAAATAACATTTTAAATTAAATATTGTTGTGCTGCAGAGATACCCTGGCCTACACATCATATTCTACAGACTTAAGAAAACATCTTTGTTTGCTACAGATCCTTTCAAAAATCACACCATAATCATTAAAATATGTTTTTCACTGAAATTCAGAATAATTGTGTAAAAAGGATCATTCCCTCCAATATCACTAAGGCAAAATAATTGCAATCAGCCCTAGTGTTTTGTGTAGTGTTTTCTTTCAGTTTGAGGAAAAACTATTAATTTCAGCAACTTCCACAATATAGGACAAATATAGGGCAAGACAGAGCTATCATTACTCTAAACTTTGATATACTAGACATTAGACAGTAGATTTACGACAAAATAATGTCGTAATACTCCTTGCCTTAGGGAAATAATGTTAGGTTACTACTGTAGCTAGTAAGCTCATTAGTCAGACATGCTAACGTTGGCAGCTTACATTAGTGCTGATCTATCCTTACACTTTTGCAGTTTTTTTGGTTTAGTAAAAGCTAAAAAATTGCACCACTCTGTCTTTGGTTTCTCCCAGTCTCGCATATTCATTGTTTATCTCTTTCATAATTTGTTTGAGTTATTTGTTTTTCTGGATATACAATTTGACTGCAATTTCTCTTTATTGCAAAGGTTATCCAAGTGGCAGTCATTAGCTTGGGAATTGTAATGTGAACTGACGTGCTAATGCGAAGGGTTTTGTTAGTTTTCTCTTCAGTTTTTTTGAGTTTGTCTTGACCGTGTTTGTTCTGGCCCAACTCTTTACTTTCCTTTTAGAATCAATTCCTGTCTTTTTTCATAGATTTCAATGGCCTGCAGGATGAGGATTTTCCCAAGCTACCATATTGTAGATCGGTAGCTGGAAGTTTTCGGATGGTATCAAATAGGAACTTTTTCAAAGGAATCAGAAATGTTTTCTATATCCCATCTCTGAGGCCTCAGTAAGTTTTAATTCATTTTGAGACATGAAGCCTCTCAGGACATACAATATACAGAAGGGAGGGCAGAAATTACTTTTTAGAGTCAGCCGCTCTGATGGCACAGATTAATTTGCAATTCATATTAAACTCGTTAAGAGAGGCTTTTAAATTCATACCCATACATTGGTGGCTTTGTCCCGCTATGACACAGCACATGGTGCTACTTGTGTTTTTGTGTTTGTACAATGGAATATAATTGCCATGCAAATCACAGAAGAATGGCTGCCAAAACATTTGATGTTCAGCAGGATTCAGTGGGCGGGAATTAGCAACAAGCACGGATAGGCAGATTTTCTGATGAATCAGAATTGTTGATCAGCAAGAGAGGAATCCATTATTTTATATTTTTTGTCTTTTTGACATTTTTTTTTCTGCAGAAAAACACCATGCTGAAGTGTAAAGTAATTAAAGCTATAAGAACAGATTAGATTTTAACTACCACTGCCCAGTTTTGCGCATTGTGTGTGCAACTGGGGTTCAGGTGTGGTCTGTTCTGTCCCGGTACTGTACTGGAGGTGATCACCATAAAGCCCAGACGGGTGGGGTAATCTGGCACTCATTAAGGCCCTCCCCTGGGGCTTGGGAAGTGGAAGCGAGCGGGGGGTATGTGGCCCCTCTATGATGGATGTCTCCTGGAAGTGGACAGGGCACAGCCACAATAGACTGACCCCTTAATGGTCCCCCATACAGAGGAAATGGATGAGGGCCCCCCCCAAATAACACACAATAACAAACTCATGCATGCATACAGAGACACAAATACACACCCGAATCTTATATCTGATAAATAAGCAGTCAGGTGTGTATAATGAACACAGTCAATACTCTGCTCTTTGATTGGTTATTGTTTCCTACTTGGATCAAACATCAAGGATAAACAGACCAGATTTTACGTCTTTGATCCAAAACACCCTCAAATCCCCCTGTCCTTTGCTGCATATTTCCTACATGTGATCAAGATTGCAATTACTTCACATATAATACACACACACACACACACACACACACACATCACATGACACAGCATGCTACTGATGGGGTTCCAGAGGGTCCTGGCTCCCCCAGTCTCCACCTGCCACTCTTGGTCCCAGCTGAGACCCAGTGCTGCATTACCATTCTCAGTCCATCCCCTTACATTTACACCAACACCTTCTCGCTTCATACAGCCCAAATGCAGCACTCATCCCAATACACACAATCCCTACTGTTCCCAGTTGTACACCATCCACACCCGCGTAAGCATATTTACCCTGAGCCCCCATAGGATCAATAGCCAGTGGCCTTGGCTGGCCCGAGGTAATTCACCAGGGAGGCTTGCTGAAATATTGGGAAATGGACGACAAAAAAGAGGTTCCTCAAAGGCAAACAGAGGCTTATTATAAGCTGCCGGATAATCCCTGTGTTCATCATACTGGACGTTTGATCTCACGCTCGGTAGTAAATGAGCAGTGTAAGGATGTTGGTAAAACAGGGTTTTAAAACTGCCAATTAATTGAGCCATCTTTTTTTGGGCGGGGGATTTCCTCCGTAACACATGGTGTCACCAGCCGGTTCTATTCACCTGCCACTGATGGGCTTGAATGCTTAGGAGGTTAATACCCCCTCCTCCATTCAACTCCCCCACTGTGCAGGCACCCGGGCCAACCAGTAGGAGTCACTAGTGCGGTAACAAGGAGAAGATCCCTCACTGGCTTCCCAACTGTGAACCCGGCCAATAAGTAACGCTGCCGGGAATCAACCCGGTGAAAGCCGGCAAGCACTTTACCCCTGCTACCCTGAGACTGTCCTCATCAGATAAACAACAACACTGTTTTTTTGTTAAAACTTGTAAAATGAAGTGCAGTTATACTTCATGTGACAAACAAGAGTCATTTCGTGCCCTCTCAAATTAGCGAAGGTGGAAGTAACGTGATGCTTGTTGCGTTCCAAGACTTATTTGGGAAGCAATCGGGGTGCATGTTTGGGTTAACCAATCAAGTGACTTTGATTTGGGAAACACCAACAATTGACACTTGTTACTATGACGGTGATGTATTCTTAACCATGGCCAGGACCGTAATCTTTCCCTGACTTTGAACAAATGGTTTCAGTTGCTTAAACTTGTCCAAAGCTTAACCATAGATGCAGCAGCTCATGACTTATTTTTGAAACAGTCATATGAGTCGTACTACTTCTTTCATAAATCTGGAGTTACACAATCTGTAAAACAAGTACAAAATGCTTTTAAACGTATTTGCATTGATCTTACAAATGATACAATTTTGGAAACTGCATTTCTTTTTAATTTGCCCACGTGCATGTGACTCCTGTGTGTGTGTGTAACAGACTGTGCGGCTCCTCCTGCTCAGGGTATTGGAGTTAAAAGGGAAGTCTTCAGGCTAAGTGGTGGTAAGCGCGCTGCCTCACAGCCATCAGATCAAATGAAATCACTTTGCGTGTATGTGTGTGTGTTTTATTTTTCTTTACGTTTCAATTCATTCATTCATGACCTTGGCAATCATGACACTAATTTACACACAAAGCAACTGTACCTTAGATACTTATTCATAAGGAGTATAATGTTAAGACATGCACAGGAAAAAAACAAGGAAAAACATCCCTCACAGTAGAAAATATAGAAAAATATTTTTTTTATAAAAATATACCTGTCTCAACACTGAAGGTTGGCGTGATGGTGCTGAATCGGTACTAAACACCCTGTGAATAAGCACCAAAATATTACACTGTCAGGGAGTGATCCTAAACACAAGTTGTAGACTAAGCCAGAAAATAATAATCTGAACCTTTCACACTATTTTACCTCCAGATTCTTTGTATTTGAGGGTTTGTGCATTTCTTAATAAATGTACTGTATAATGTGCTATTTATACAAATGTTATTTTATGAATTTAAATAGCAAAATTATTATTCTTCGGCTCTTCCCTCTGAAGTTTAACACAACCGATGACATTATTTCTGATTCTGAGAAAACTAAAACTCCAGTCTGCATTTATTCAGGGATGAAATGGAACTGAAGTAACAGACGTAGCCCTGGGCTCACAAAGTTTTCTATGCAGAAAGTAAGATAAGTTAATATTTAGTTATTTGAAAAAACTAACAGCTATTATGTCTGTCAATTAGTGTGTCTGTGCTAATCTTATAGCAAAAGCATATTTATAATAGATCTTTTCTTTTGATAGTGCTCTTAGGGGCAGTAATTAGCTCTTTGTGCTTAGGTAATGGTATGGGCCTCTTGGCTCTAAGGCTATTCACAGACAGATTGCTAATGGAGGCGCATTTGTATCCAGTCCCATCATTCCTTCATCAGTCACCCACCCCTTTCATTTAAAACACTCTAGCAAAGAGAGACACACATACCCAATTGTATAAGCACACACACACAGTCTTTAAAGGGTCTGGTAAAAATCCGACACACCCACACTTTATGTGCTCAGAGTGTTTGTGTGTATGTGTGTGTAATTTGAGATTGTTTTGTGTGTGTGTGTGTGTGTGTGCGCGTGTGTGTGTGTGTGTGTGTGTGTTAGAGCATGAGAGATGGGTCCATCGGGACGCCAGAAGCATGATAGCAAATGTTTGACTAATGAGTGAATAATGAGTGTATGTTTGTATTTTGTGTTTGTGTTTTGCAGTGTGTGTGCGCCCTTGTGCATGTGACTCCTGTGTGTGTGTGTGTGTGTGTGTGTGTGTGTGTGTGTGTAACAGACTGTGCGGCTCCTCCTGCTCAGGGTATTGGAGTTAAAAGGGAAGTCTTCAGGCTAAGTGGTGGTAAGCGCTGCCTCACACCAATCAGATCAAATGAAATCACTATGTGTGTGTGTTTGATTCTCAGATTCATAAAAGTGGGGCCGGTTTGGTGTGTGTGTGTGGGGGGGGGGGGGGTTGATGTATTGACAGGAGGTCATGTTGCAGGCACATCTGAAACCCGAGCTGATACCAGGGGACAGTCAGAGCATCCCGACCTCGCTGTATCAGCCGTGTGTCCCCTCTGGTCTCTTTTTGTTCGTCCTTCTTTTATTGACGTCTCATTTATAACTGCTTGGGAACATTTTTATTGAGTATAGTTTATAGTTTTATGATACATCCCTAAAATTGGAGACTACATAAAAAAACAAGGGCACCTCAGTCCTCACTCATGAGTTTTATTATTATGACAGAGGGACAAGAATTTCAAAAACCAGAAACATACTTTGCACTATAAAACCTCATGCAATGCGGTGAAGGCAAAAATGACCTTAAAGCTGCAATAATAATAATAATTTAAAAAATTTCATATTAACACTATATTAAATGACCATGTTAATGTGTAATGTGAAAGGTGTTGCTCATAGTGGCAAACCCAAAGAGAAATATAACAAAACCCTACAGAGTGTTTGCCATCTTTCAGCTCATTGTTTTGGTTTGTCAGCCTGCAATTTTACTGTTTTGATTGATTCTCAGTGCTCTTGTCAATCCTGTTTCCTCTACCTACCCAGCAGCAAACAGAAAGTCTATGACTAGTTGGCAGAGATGCTCACAAGTCTTTTTTGCTAGAGTCCAAGTCAAGTCTGAAGTCACTCAAGGTTATAATGTATGAGTTAAGTCTGAAGTCTTTTGAATTTGAGTCTCAAGTCGAGTCCCCATCTCTGCTAGCTGATGAGTG
Source organism: Micropterus dolomieu (assembly GCF_021292245.1). Classification (NCBI taxonomy): domain Eukaryota; kingdom Metazoa; phylum Chordata; class Actinopteri; order Centrarchiformes; family Centrarchidae; genus Micropterus; species Micropterus dolomieu. Next base: position 5,142,976 of record NC_060163.1, on the reverse strand, counting down.
GATAGTGGAACATTTAGCAGCTCAGGAGTTGGTATACACCAAAACAGAGCCAAAAGGAGAGTGAATATTAAACTTGCATTCATCAGGTGGACACAAACAACACTCGAAATGCGTGCTGATTTTGCTCTGTCTTGTTTAGACCAGTGGTTCTCACTGGCTCCAGGGGGTCCCCAGCAAGAGAAATAATTTAGTTTCTCTGTAATTCCACACATAATGACAAAATTTATTACTATTTTGGTCATGGGTTTTATACACTTTCTGTAATAAAACATGTAAAAGCAAAAGATGGGTGACCCTGGGACAAAATCTTTTCAGTCAGTTTAGGGGTCCTTGACGTTAAATAGTTTGAGGACCACTGGGTTAGACGAACAGTCTGCTAAGATTAGCCGTAACAACTTTATCAATAGTGTGTTTACAGCCTGTCCCACTGCCCTCAAGTGGAAAACAAAAATGAATGCTGCAATGTTTTGTTGAGCAAATACAATATTGTGGATGATTAAATCATCATTTTTAACACTACTATTTTCGGGGGAAAGTGTTAAAGAATAGTCTATTAATGATCGTATGCCTTAATGAATGCACTAGTAGTCAGCATCATGGTCAGTTAAAGTTATAAAGTCAGTTATAAAGATTTAATTTTTTGATTTCATTGTCACATTCTGGACAAACCTTTGTCATTGTTTGGGGGTCTAGGTGACTAAAATATCATATTTAGAAATCCAGATCAGTTGAAAGCCTAAAGGTCCACACCAGTGGTTTTGTCTGTTTTAATACATATTACGTCACATTAGCAATTTTGCTAACCATGCTGCTGTTTTACAAATTTGAATTTTTTTCAGCCATTTTGGACAACCACTGATCATCATTCATATCTTAAGAAAACTAATGGTTGAACTGTAGCCATTAGTTACTAATATCAAGCTCTTCAAACTTGCTTATATTATGTAATCCATCACAACATGGAAACACCCCACACTGTGCACTTAAACGGCATTATTATAGACCTATAACGTAACGTTGATAAAAATAATGCAGGCTTGATGTTCACTATCACTGACACTGTCAAAAAAATTAAAAATTCTTATAGATTTTTTACTATATGGAAATGAATATAAACTAATGGCTGACTGGAAGCTTAAGGAAAATATGTCTAAAAAGCTAAAACTGTCCAGCATGTATTTGAAAATGGTCAGCAAAGACATAAAGGACACGTGATTTGTAGTTAGGAGATGAAACTTGTAAACTGGTATGGGCCCTTAAGCTCTGTTTAAACAAGCCGAGATGCTGATTCAGAGCTGTTATGACCATGCCGCTGAGGCTGCGTGTGTTTGGTCAGACAGTCAGGTGTGTGGCAGGTGTGTTGGCAGATGTCCCCGATCCCCCGAGTCCCCAGTTGGTCCTGTGGGCCCTCTGGAGTCATTTATCTCTAAATGAGTCCCATCTGCTGTGCTTCTGGTGTGGAGGTAGAGGTGAGCAGAGCGAGGCACATTCAAGGAAAGACTCCTGTGTTTATGTAGCACGGCTGTCGCCTGCCTGTGTGTCTGGATCACTGGAGATCTTCTCTTTCGACATTTTGTCACACTGAGTGTGAGTATTATGTCTGTCAAAGTGACTAATGGGGGAGTGTATTATGTGTGTGTTTCTGATCGCTGATCGTTTCTGCTAAGGCATTTTGGAGGAGTCGCATCCTTAGCTACTTCTCTGAATGATTTCAAGCGAAAGCTGTGTCAAGTCAAAAAATATTTAAAAAAGAAGTAGATTTTATCACTATTTCATTCTGCCTGCGTGTCATATCAGTCTCATTCTCATGAAAATGTAAGACTACTGTGAGGTCAGCCTATAGCAGCATCCAGGAACCCTGGTACAACAATCAGATATTGCTAATGACAGAGAGACAATAACAACGTCTGCTTTTTTATTAGTATTGGTAGTAGTTTAGCCAGTAATTTGTCTTTGCAACATATTTTTTCCTGTACTTCCAGGAGTATGATGCCCAAAGCCCTGGAAGGCCAGATTGTTATGGAGAAGACGCCTCGTTACTTCGTTACTGTGGAAACGCCAGCACGGGTCCATTCCATGTCGCAGGATGTGAAGCTGATTGTGGTCGTCCGTGACCCCGTGACCAGAGCCATATCTGACTACACACAGATCATCTCCAAGACCCCCGACATCCCTCCCTTTGAGAGCCTCGCCTTCAAGAACCGCACCACAGGTACTGTACACTGCATCTGAGAGACACACCTGGTGTCTTCCTGACTGATATAATCAGTTTCACTGAAATATTTTCGGCAAAAACATGTCAAATTTTTATTTATGAACAAGTACATTTTTCTGTGTGCAAAATCCTCAATATCTTAAGTATCACTTAAAAATGAAATTAGCATTAGAGTGTGAGCAAAGCAATGATGATTTTGAATAAAGAGCTTTGGTGTATCTCTGTTTTGTCTCTAGGTCAGATTGACTCTCTGTGGAGCCCGCTGTGGATTGGCCTGTACGCCCAGCACCTGGAGCGCTGGCTGGCCTGGTTCCCCAGGACTCAGATCCATCTGGTCAGCGGGGAGAGGCTCATCTCTGACCCGGCCGGAGAACTGGGCAAAGTCCAGGACTTTCTGGGTCTCCAGAGGATCGTCACGGACAAACACTTCTACTTCAACAAAACGAAAGGCTTCCCCTGCCTGAAGAAACCGGAGGGCAGCAGTAAACCTCACTGCCTCGGGAAAACGAAAGGGAGGACGCATGCCTCCATCAACCCAGAGGTGATGCAGAAACTGAGGGACTTCTACAAGCCGCATAACCAGCGTTTCTATCAGATGGCGGGCCAGGACTTTGGATGGCAGTGACCCTTTGCCTGTGTGGAACCAGATGCTTTTGTGAGCATTACACTGCTTTGGGTCAAGTCTGTGCAAATCTTCCATCTGACTGAAACAGATGCAAAGACTTAGAGTGCAAACATTTCAGAGGACAGAGCCAATTACCCGCTTTGGACCAGCAGAGGGACATTTCAGAGACTTAATTATGAAAGGCCAGTGTCAATATATTCACCCCTATCAATGGATCATCTTGTTCAAGTGTTTGAAAGACAGCTGTGTCATTTCATTTTCATTCGGTAGGCTACTTATTCCTACCCCAGGTGGTTATATAAAGCATTTGTGTGCAAAGTTGGTCACTGTGGTTGCTATACGTTAAGGCTGTAAAAAGTTGATTGATGAAATACCCAGTGTAGCTTTTAGTGTCTCCGGTCTGCATTTTAATCCTGATGCTCTAGTTGGTAGGCTGTAGTGGCACAATAAACCCAGAACAGATGAATTTTCACATTCCTGAATTTCCATAACTTTCTTTTTCTACCTGTTTGTTCTTCAGTCTCAGTGGTTAAGAATTTAAGGGCAATCAGTGCATACATATTGAGTATCGTCCTCCAAGCATTGTTCCCGAAAAGAGGGGGATGAATCTTTTATGTGGCGAGCAGCAGAGGGGTGAGGGAGAGAATCTTTATATGAGCTCAGATTTGACTGAGTGGTTTTGTATTCTTGAATAATGAATGTGGATAAATGGATGTAGGGGAACTGGCGTGCATCACTTGCCTCTTCGCCTGTTGGCACATTATAGGTCAGCATCCAACTGCAAAACCACCCAACTGTACCTTGAGAGATGTAAAGGGGCCACTGGAGGACAACCAAGACCAGGTCAAGTCAGCGAGAGAAGGTCGACCTATCACTGGCCATTTCTCTGAATGTGATGTATGAAGCTTTCAGGCTGTACTGTGTTACTGTGAGAAAGCCTGCTAACAGGGTTGTCTGTTTTCAGTTTGCATGTATTTGCACTAGTTTGAAAGCATAAAAAATAAAAATTATTTTTAAGCAGCAAAGGACTTGATGATTTTTCCTTGTTTGCCACATATGCTGTTGTTGAAATTAAGGGTCCTTATTGAGTCTTAGTGAATAAGATTTGGATTTATGTCAAATGTGAGTGCAGATAATGTTAGTGCAATAGCTTTGCAAATGTCAAAATGTCCTTGTTATTAAGATAGAGATCCAGAAAAATCTTCTGGTTCCTTTAAAAGTGTATCTAATGATGAATTTTAATGAATTTCTGAGATTGGTTATACTGTGTGAGTGATTCTAATTTTAAAGTCATGATTAAACATTTTAATCTGTAACAGAACAAAGTCTGGTATAAATATGGCTAACTTAAAGATGAAAAACAAATATGAAAGGCAAATTTCATAAAAAAATTTAATTTGCCTTAAGACAGCACTCTGCTAATGTCAGAATTAGATAACACTGCCATCTTGTGGACAATAAAGGAAGCATTTGAGAACGGTTAAATAAATGCAGCCGTGAACAAGATAAAAACAATTTGCTTTTTTATTATGATGTTCCCTCCTCATTTGCCTTTAAATAATAACTTTTCATAGAAATGTATTCATATCAATATATCAGGTTGCAAATAATTATCCACAACAATGTAACTACTGAACACTACACAAGAAGTGCCACTGTAAATAAGTCTGACAAACACAAAAACACAACAGTCCATGCTTCAGCATATAATGCAACCCAGGGTGATGAAATAGAATTTAAACTGAACCAGAGTAAATCTTTAAGTTGTCTACAATACACCTCACTTTGAATTGAACAAATAAATAAAATACACAAATATATAATATACATTTTCAAATGCACTTAAAATTGACAACAACAATCCTGGTCTCTGTTTCTCCATCAATACAATTTGTGTGACTACATACGAAAAGGACCCCGTTATCAAGTACATATTACACAGAGAGCTTCAAAAGACGTGTGCTCCTCCCGCTGATGAGTTTTGGCAGTTTGCACAGACAGCTACATGTTTCCTCTAAAGCAGTTATTAGTTGGAGAAACAGCATTGCCCTGGTTAAATTGTTGGGAGCGCGGAGCATGCTGTTTGATCAGAGGCATGCTGCTGTAAGTAAAGGCACTCAGCATGCCCTATAGGCAACCTCCTCCCATGTAACACTCATTCATTACACATTCTTTGTATTCCTGTGTGGGTGAACAGCCCTCAGGTCCACCTTCTGGTACTTCCCTTCTTCCATGGCGAGACAAATACTGGAAATACTGTAGTACAGGGATTAACACCTGACGCGGTGTGTTTTAAGCTATGTAATGCTATTTTGGTTCGCATGTTGGGTGGAGGCAGTGTATCATCACACTCATATCCAGTATGTGTGCCGTATTAGAATCCTGTGTGCGGAGCTTCTCATCACTGGGCAGTCCAGCGATGTGTATCTGTAGCTGAGTGAGTCACAGAGAGTCATGGACATTCTCCTCAATGAATAAAATCCAACAGGCACGGAGCCAAGCGGCTTGGGAGTCATTAGAGTGTGCTAGTTTTGGATGGAAGAGTGTTGGCTGAGGGAGACCATTGATCAGGCCGCTGTCCTCTCCACAGAGCGTTATCTTTGTACAGAGTTGACTCTTGGTTTGTTACTCCTGTCCTCGGCTTTGCTCTCTCTTTAACTCACAGGGTTAAAGCAGTGACCCACACAGCAGTATTGCTACGGTATACTGCTATGGTGCACTGCAGAGGTATAGTATACACCTGCTAACACAATAGTACATCTACAATTGTGTTAGCAGGTGTACACTCCAGTGGTTAAAAAGATACAATATGGTGGGTTGAGTGCGGGTCTTTAAAGGTGCTACATGTAACATTTTAGCATCAATACATCATTACCACATCAACTGTGAGACATTAGTATAGTTTCTGTGAACAACTGAGACCACTGACCATGTGATTGGCTTTGGTGGGGGAATTTGCTGGAGTGCTCTGCTGGAGGAACAGAAGAGTTCTTGGTAATTGTAATGATGGAGCAAGTTAAAGGCTGCTGGAAAAATCCTCTCCATTATAATTAGACAAAGTTAGACTTTCCAAAGAGCCTTGGAAAACTGAGATCTAATTTAATGTAAATGGTACATCTGGCAGATGGCTGATACTGGGCCACAAAGCGATTGCAAGGAAACAATATGATTTGTCTGGCTGCCCACAACAGTAGGATTCTGATTTTGAACTACGGTAGGTTATCAGTCTGTTATCAGTGAGTTAGCTAACTACTGTGTTAACCTAGCTGGTTAACATGAGTGATACAAAATCATCAAAAGAACTTCCACTACAGGACATGGAATATTGGAGGCCTCAAAAAGTAAGTTGATGTAGTCATTGATCATTACCTTGGAGGACAATTTGATTTCCTCCAAAATCAAAAGTTACATGCAACAACAAGTTGATAAAATCTATTAATGTGATGTTCAGGGAAAGAAAGCCAAAATGTGAAATGTATGTTCAACTTTAAAATATTTTTATTTGAACAACGGCTTTAATGACTATGTGTAATGGCGTTAAAGCTGTTGCTGGTTAGTCCAAAACCCACAGAGAATTAGCCCCCGACTCAGTTGTTCCATTCAGCTCTACAAAATGTTTAAAGCTGTTTCTAGCTGGAGCTAAAGACCCACGTTATAATTCACAGACTTGACTTGAGTTAGTCAAGTTCAAAACGAGTTAAAAGTAATGAATGAATGAAACATGGTAACTTATGCTGCACACCTAACCTGCTCCAAGGAAGTCATGTTCAGAATTTCAGATTTAAATTGGCTGGAAAAAGCGCCTGGCCCTTTCACTAATTCTTTTCCTGAAGGAATATGAGCCTCTAATATCCTAATAATATCCTCTATCAGTGATTCTCAGCTAAAGGAATATGTTATATATCAAAACAACGCCACAGGATAAAGCCCTGTAATTCCACTTTTTGCCACGGGAACCTCCATTATTTGGTTGATGCAGAAAATATTTTGTTCCTCTTTGCTTCAGGTAATATTGACTCTTTTACACAACATATCATCCATACACTAAAGGCATGATGAAAGGACAGCAACTACAGACTACAGAGATGCTGTTTTTATGCTCTGTCCTGATTTGTCTGTTTTGCACTGCTGGTGTTGCAGCTAACTGAAAAACAGATTAGAAAACTGATTAGTCCATTGGTATTCAACATGCATGATGTTATATCGATAAAATTCATTTCACTTTGATTTGTCTGGTTTTTCTGCCAGAATTTCTCTTTTAACTTCTTTGCAGCAACAGTGTTGCTTTTTGCTGTAATATTTATATTCCTCACTGCGCTCCATTAAAAAACAACCTGTTCCTCTTGACCGAAGTAGGCGGCACGCCATTTGTCCATTTTCTGGACAAGTGTAATGACGTGTCAAACACCCCCTTTTATGGGAACGTGCACAGAGCCTAATGAAGAAACCTTCAGTCAACAAATAAAATCACCAATTACTTGTGATTGGGGTTTTAGGTTTTTTAAAGCCAGCTAACAAAGCCCTCAGAGCTCTCAACCATGGTCTCATTTTGTTTACAGTAATTATATTATTGTACCACGTTCAATGTGACAACGACCTGCTGATGTTTGAAAATGCTACACGCTACTCCTCTAGCAGTACTCCTCTCCCTGTGGGTCCGGCAGGTCGTTGAGGTCCAGGAAGATGGAGGCGTTGGAGAGTTTGCGGCCGTTGGACGACAGATCCAGCAGCTCCTCGGCAGTGCTCGGCACTGAGCTGATGTACATGTCCCACACCTGCTCCGGAGAGTCCAGCTCCAGCAGCTTCTGCTTGATCTTCAGGTTCTTCTCAATGTTCCTGCGCTTGTGCTTGAACTCCAGGATGGTTTTGGTGTAGCGGTTGATGGTGGTGACTGAGGACGCCATGCAGGCTGTGAAGGAGCTCCACGCCAAACTACAGGAAACAAACACAAACAGCTCTTCATTCAAACTAGGACATTATTAATTCAGAGGTATCAGCTCATAATTTAAACATTATAACCTGGATAAAGTTTCAATCGATTCAGAGGAAATGAATATCCCTCAAAATGGGCTGAAAATATGGACTACTGCTTCCTGAACTAGCGGCTAGAGAGGATAACAAGATTTTTTTTATTTTAAACTGTCATGAAAGTTAAAATATGACCCTGACGCAACAAGCTTGTTTTCTTGAAATCACAAAATAATTATCTTGACATAACCATTACTCCATTTCAGCATAACAAGCTGTCAAGACCATTTTTCTCATGATCGGGTAATAATTATTGTGACAGGGAAACGATAATGACATGCCTGTTTTTGACTACCTTCCACATTCAACAAAAGTTGTTTATTTTAATAAGGCCATTTAAGATGTGTGTGCTGGCCATTTTTCTTAGTGCCAATTAAATCTTAATGCTCCAGGATACACTGATTTGATTTGATTTGATAGCAGTATGCTTCCAACTTCAGCAGTATGTGTTCAGTCCTTTCGTGTTCCAACATAATAATCCCCCCTGTGCACAAAGCCTGACCCGATTGACCTGCACAGAGCCCTGACCTCAACCCCATCCAGCCTGTTTGGGATGAGCTGGAGCCTTGTCAGCCAACATATGCGTTGGACCTCACTAAATAGGATCAAATCCCTGCAGCCTGGTTCCAAAGTCTAGTGGAAAGCCTTCCCAGAAGAGTGGAGGCTGTTGATGCCCATGTTGGAATACAATTCAACAAGCACATCTGGTTATAATGTTTAGATGTCCACTTGCCCTTGGCCACTTAGTATATGAGAAGGTCAGTATACTGTACTTCTTTTCTTAGTATTATGTGAAATTTAAGTATATATACTTGGGTTTTGGACTGTTGGTTTGAAAGGTGAAGATGTCAGCTTGGTTTTGGGAAATTGTGATGGGCATTTTTCTGCAACATCCGCCTGTCCTATAACAACAGTACCTATTCCTAATAATCTCCATCAAGACTTATCTAAATTAATTAAGGTAAGTGAACTTGTTTAGTTACAAATCTCATTTAATAAAAGCAAAGCATTCTGCAATTCGCTGGTGCTACAGAGATCTGCAGGTTGTCAAATGCTGTAAGTGAGCTCACATGTACGACCAGCTGTAGTCCCACGTTTGAGGTTTCCAGTCCTCTGGGCCCAGGCTGACAGTCAGCTGGAAGGCTGTGGTGAACATCATGTGGGCCACCATACCCAACAGACCTGCCAGACAGGAAACGTGACAGAAAGAAAATCACATCCTGCGGAGAGACAAACTGCTGCACTTCTCTACAGTCACCACTTGGTGGCAGCGTTATATTATGCCAGGCTGAATCCCCACTGAGCCAGCCAAGTAAACCTACCTTACAGTGAGCATCATTTAAGAATAAATCTGTCATATACCACTTTTCCTCCCATATAGGAGAGCCAAGCCCCTATTTAATTTTCTGTTAGGTGTTCAAATATGTTTCTTTCTTTTGTGTAACCTTCGATTGCCATTTAAACACCAAATTTGAGCTAATTAACTGCCAGTGATGGAAAGCAACTAAGTAGTATATTTACTCAAATACTATACTTATTATTACTTAAAATAGTAACACTTCACTGTATTTCTACTCCACTCCATTAAACATAGTTTTTACATTTCACAGCTCAAGTTACTTCGCAGATTAAGATAAACATAAAAAGACATAACATGTTTATAAACCATTATTCCAACCATTTTTAGTTTGTGACACATTACTAAAATGCAGTGTATAGATCCATTTGAGGTGTCTACAAGTTGTTAGCAGGGTCTTTTCCCTTTTTAGCTCCTCACATCCATTTAAATAACTGTTCAAGGTCATTTATGTTCATATGTTTACTGAATCTAATTGCTTCTTCCACCACCGTTTATTGCAAGCTAACGTGCGTCACAATCAATATGCAGCTGATTCTGAGGCTTGTAGTACCTGGTGCTGCTATTTTCAAATTGCCTGTTTCGGCCTGATTACCTGACCATGAACAGACATCTATATCGATAAAACAATGACCACTCCACCTTTTACAAGGGAAAAATAACAGTGTCTTTTATTGCAGCAGAAATTCTGTCACTAGTGGAGTCAGTGTTTTTTGTGTTTCTTTTGGTTGTTTCGGACATTCTTATAAAATCAGGATAAATACATTTTTCAGTAAATTTCAGTCACCACAAAACAGCGCAGATAATTATTTACTTATGTATGAAACTAGCCTCTGACTATGACTTACAAATAGGATTAACTGGTGCATTAGAAGTTACTGAGGAATAAATATGGTAACCATGCAATGAGTGTTTTTGTTTGTGAGACAGAAAAAGTGTTG
>NC_060163.1:5115104-5132710 GCF_021292245.1 Micropterus dolomieu | reverse complement strand
AGGTGAAGATGTCAGCTTGGTTTTGGGAAATTGTGATGGGCATTTTTCTGCAACATCCGCCTGTCCTATAACAACAGTACCTATTCCTAATAATCTCCATCAAGACTTATCTAAATTAATTAAGGTAAGTGAACTTGTTTAGTTACAAATCTCATTTAATAAAAGCAAAGCATTCTGCAATTCGCTGGTGCTACAGAGATCTGCAGGTTGTCAAATGCTGTAAGTGAGCTCACATGTACGACCAGCTGTAGTCCCACGTTTGAGGTTTCCAGTCCTCTGGGCCCAGGCTGACAGTCAGCTGGAAGGCTGTGGTGAACATCATGTGGGCCACCATACCCAACAGACCTGCCAGACAGGAAACGTGACAGAAAGAAAATCACATCCTGCGGAGAGACAAACTGCTGCACTTCTCTACAGTCACCACTTGGTGGCAGCGTTATATTATGCCAGGCTGAATCCCCACTGAGCCAGCCAAGTAAACCTACCTTACAGTGAGCATCATTTAAGAATAAATCTGTCATATACCACTTTTCCTCCCATATAGGAGAGCCAAGCCCCTATTTAATTTTCTGTTAGGTGTTCAAATATGTTTCTTTCTTTTGTGTAACCTTCGATTGCCATTTAAACACCAAATTTGAGCTAATTAACTGCCAGTGATGGAAAGCAACTAAGTAGTATATTTACTCAAATACTATACTTATTATTACTTAAAATAGTAACACTTCACTGTATTTCTACTCCACTCCATTAAACATAGTTTTTACATTTCACAGCTCAAGTTACTTCGCAGATTAAGATAAACATAAAAAGACATAACATGTTTATAAACCATTATTCCAACCATTTTTAGTTTGTGACACATTACTAAAATGCAGTGTATAGATCCATTTGAGGTGTCTACAAGTTGTTAGCAGGGTCTTTTCCCTTTTTAGCTCCTCACATCCATTTAAATAACTGTTCAAGGTTATTTATGTTCATATGTTTACTGAATCTAATTGCTTCTTCCACCACCGTTTATTGCAAGCTAACGTGCGTCACAATCAATATGCAGCTGATTCTGAAGCTTGTAGTACCTGGTGCTGCTATTTTCAAATTGCCTGTTTCGGCCTGATTACCTGACCATGAACAGACATCTATATCGATAAAACAATGACCACTCCACCTTTTACAAGGGAAAAATAACAGTGTCTTTTATTGCAGCAGAAATTCTGTCACTAGTGGAGTAAATTTCAGTCACCACAAAACAGCGCAGATAATTATTTACTTATGTATGAAACTAGCCTCTGACTATGACTTACAAATAGGATTAACTGGTGCATTAGAAGTTACTGAGGAATAAATATGGTAACCATGCAATGAGTGTTTTTGTTTGTGAGACAGAAAAAGTGTTGAAGAGAGAGAGAGAGAGAGAGAGAGAGAGAGAGAGAGAGAGAGAGAGAGAGAGAGAGAGAGAGAGAGAATTGAGTGTTTGCTAAACCCCATCCCCCGACAGTGCTGTTGCTGTGCATGCCAAACTTTCTGTTCTCACATTGTACTTGAGCAGGTTTTAATGATAACAGAGGCAGATTTATATCTCAAAGTGCATGAGCAAATGCTTGTTATCAGAATGGGGTAGACAAAGGCAGACTTCTCATTTCTAGCCAGCTGACATCTGTCGCTTGCAGATTTGATCCGATAGTTAGTGTTGGACAGTTAGCTGAGGACACGCCGTGAGTTGGCCAAAAAACATCCAGCTCACTTGTTTTAAAACCACAACTATGTAAACATAGACACCCAAACTCCAATATAGTGGCATCTTGGCAACCTTGAAGGTATTTTTCTTAAGTAACCTGTGTATGATACGGTCAAAGGCTTTGGAAGTCACACTAGATTCATAACCCTAAGCTTGACAGAAATGACGGTACAGATTAGCTATTTAGAGAGCACTGCAATTGGTCCTGTCGGTGCATTTTTATCTTCCACTTCCAATCAGTGCTACTCATTGTCCTTTTCTCAAGTGCACTTGTCCCTGTCTCTTTTCTGGTTTTCTCTACTCCCATTCTTTCATTTTTTTCTTTTGTGTCTGTGTTTCTTTTCTCAGCTACGTGCCAGTAAGCACAGGCTCTGGCTCTCCTCACACTGGACTTCTCAATGCCTATAAAATAGAGCATAAAATAAAAACCAGCATGTGTAGCCTACCAATCCGATTACCACATAAGCCCCCCCAAATCCCTGAACTGAACAGGAACGCACCACATTCAGCACCTAACACCTAAATTCCCATCTCATCCCTATCAGCCCTCATGTTTATTCCTAAAGATATCCCAGTGCAATATTATCATAATGTTATGCAGATCAGAGCAGCTTTGTGTCAGGATGAGTGGAACAAATTTAGGATTCTGCGTCTTGGCACGTACTGTCATGAGGAAATCATGCACGTTTGGCTCACTCAAGGTCTGATTATTGTATGTTTAGTGCCAAAAAGATTTACAAGGACATGTAGCATCACAGGTGTGACTTTCCTTGCACTGTTGAGCTGGACGAGAGAGAGAAAGTGGTTTAGTGTAGTCAGTAAGCATTGTCATGATTGCCAACAGCCACTAGAGGGCAGGTTATCAATGAATCAAAGAACACATGAATGGATAAGAGGCTTTTAATGGAATTATGGTGTATGAATAAATATGTAGCACAAAATTCCCAGTCTATCTTGTTTCTTGTTCTTTTTTGTTTTGATTTATGACTACATGTTGTCCACAAGCCTCAATGAAAGTTTTACAATAGATTGTGTTGTGTCTTCATTATTATGATGTTAAGAATCCCTACTTCTATTTTGGTTCATTTTTGCTCTGTTTTTATCTGATCAAAAAAAAAAAAAAAAAAAAACATTTCTGCTACACTAAAGCCCCTCCTGAATTACTGGATATTTATATCTCTAAAAAAAAAAGAAAGACAAGAATAAAAATCCCCGAACTTGGCCCAACCAAATGCAACTTGTAAAGAAGCATCGACATTTTTCATGTTTTTAAAGGCCCCTATACACTGTGAGAGAACAGTGACCTTGCAGATTCACTGCATGTCATGCTGTGTGAGATGGTTTACTATAATCTCGATTATAAAACGGGTAGGTCAAATCAAGCAATCTGATTGGTTCATAGTAGTGATATGACGAGTCTATACGAACGGGTATATGACACTGAATTCCTTTGCACAGATCTGTATCACTCTGCTCCGATGAACAGGGTTCGAGTTATAATCCGAGCTTCGTGGGGGTCTAATGCCCCATTTAAACCTGGTATTAAAATCTGATCTGATCTGATCGGCTACAGATCGCATTTTACCGGCGGAATTAAATAAATAATGAGAGAGAGAAAGAGAGAGAGAGAGAGAGATTGCTTATTACATGATTCAACATTTCCCTCTCTCACACACAGGAAAACGCGCACACATACACACACACACACACACACACACACACAAACAGTCCAATACTTGCCCCAGATGTCTGTGATATTGCAACAAAGTTTAAGTTTCAATAGCCTGTTCAAAAGACTATTGCTCAAGGAGAGACGCAATTCCGTCCTTTCTGGTAGGTATATTAAATATATTATATAGTATATTAAAGTGTTATTTTTTTATACACTGCTGGCTGCCAGCACACAGTAGCTATATATACACAGTTTACTGTATATATATGTATGTGAAGATGAAACGTTCATATTATCATCTGGTTGCTGCTGTTTACATTCATCCCAGATGCAAATTCATTGTTTTATTTTATATGTTACTTTATATGTTATGTTGGGTTGATAACCAGAGATTAACCACCTTTTTCTCTCGACTGTCACCTTTGGTCTGAGATGACCAAGAAAAAGGCACTAGTGATCTATTCCATTTCCATTTGGTTTAACATAGTTCATTGTCTGTCATTATTAAGTGCAAAACATGCTGCAGTACAACTTAGTACTTTTTTTCGTCATAGTTTTTGTTCTTCAGCAACCTTTTTTTCATGACTAAGACGAAACATTGATGGACTGAAAGTAGATCTTTGACCTTAAAACTACAACTAAATGTATGTTGTGTTTTCATTGACAAACTAAAATGTTACTGATGGGCTATTGGACACTCATGATATTTACCCTCAATTGTGCATCTAGTCTGTCTGTCAAAACATAGACAATGCATCCATGTCATTGATTGATGTGTGCAGACTGATGTGACGTGGGTAGATTCCCAGAATCCCAGGGAATGCTGTCCCAAACCGACAGCGAGGTAATGACAATAATATGATGGCTTCAACACAAAAAGGAAAAAAAGAATAGCTCTGTGGACACACCGTAGTTATATTCAGCAGAAAGGAAACATAATGCACTGTAGTAACGTGAGACGTGTCTCTGTCTCCCTTAAATTAGGTGGGAAGAATAAACCAACCTGAAGAGACGCCTGATAGCACACCACCCTGATATTTATGCCACGGTAAATTAGCTAAATGGGGTCCAAATGTTAACTAAGCATATAAACTTACTAAGGTTAAGTCAATGTTACAGGGCAGTCAGCTATGTCAATTTGTGGCCAATTTGCTAGCAAGCCATGTTGGTGTAGCCTGAGTGGAAGCCAGTTTTACTCACAAAAAAAGGGTTTTAGTTTGCAACTGGCATCCAGGCTAACTTTAAAGGTTCAGTGTGTAAGTCTTTGAGTAACATTACTTACTCTCTAGAGACTTTTGTCCGTTCGGGCTACTGTAGAAACATGGTGACTTCCATGTAAGGGGACCTGCGGTGTATGTTAGATAGAAATGACTCATTCTAAAGTACTAAAAACATAACAGTTCATTATGTAAGGTCTTTTATACACCACTGAAAACCAGGGTACCCGCGGAGTCTTAAAAGTATTAAAAAAAAGTCTAAAAATAAGGCTTTAAAAGTATTACATTTCGATTAAAAAGTATAAAATTTGTTTACAAAAGGTCCTAAATCTTTTCTTGTCCTTTCGTATGATTAAATAAATGCACTAACATCATAAATAAATATCTTTTGTGTGTGTGACTTGGTTGGTGGTTCCGAAAAGGTGGTGCCAAAAGACTTGTTGTGGATGTGGGGGAACGAGATGGCGTGTAGGTCGGATTGAGGTCAGGGAGATCAGTAGGGGACAGATTATGGAGGGCTTTGAATGTTAATAGTAATATTTTAAAGTTAATCCTTTGTGATACAAGGAGTGACATGTTGTTACACACTGGACCTTTAAGTTCATGTGTTGGCTAATGTTTAGTTTGCTAGCATCAAAGACTGTGGGTGAAACATGCAGGGCTTGACGGTTACAACTTGTCCAGGACCAGCATGCTTTATCAATTGTCATTTTTTAGTTAAACATGTAACGGAAACTGTGTTGGCTTTTCAGACCTGTTGCACAGTGTGTCTAAATGTGCATCACATGTTGCTGATCTAACATTTATAGCCTGCAAGATTATTATATATTTGGACGAGCAACTAGTAATTACGCTTGACCCATTTTCACTTACTTGTCCTTATCAAAAAGCATAATGAAAAGCCCTGAACATGCTTTGCTATAATTACTATTTAGTCAAACTTTTGCTTCTGAGATTACACAGCAATTTATCTGGAAGATATGATATCATATAGCTCTAAGGCCAGATAGGCATATTAATCAAGTTAATTCTCAACAACAAAAGAGTGATCTCTAAATCTACACGCTCCCTCTTCATGCACTCTCATCATACCTCAGATGATTGGCAGCTATTATTAGGTTAATCTGGCCCCTTCTATTGTTCCCCCGGACTTCATTACCATAACCACTCTGAATCTATTCACCCTATTAGAAACAGAAACAACTTTTAAATGCCTTAATCAAATAAAGTATTTTACAAGAACACTAAACCTAAGCTTGGGAAGCAGTTAAAAAGCAGGCTGGGACAGATGCTTAAAAAAAAGTGAAAATAAAGGATGAAAACTACACTCAGTATGAACTTAACAGAGGTTCCCGTCCCTGTTTATGCAAGCAGCTCACTTCTCCAGACAGTGAGTCACGTATAAATAAAACATGACACATGCAGTCGGGGTTGACAGGTTCAGTTACTGTTAAGTTAGAATGGACAAAACGCCACAGCAGGGTAAAGAAAACATAACTCACACAGGTTTGGGTTTGAGTGGCTTCAGCAGAAGTCAGCTAAAGTGAAAAAAGAGGACACAATGACTGGATGACTGAAAGATGGCCAACAATTTCTTTCTGTAGTGACGGGGTGATGCTGAAGATGGTGTCAGCTCCATGAACCTATGGACTGCTCCTGCCAGATGGAAAATGATCCCAAATATTTTCTCTCTATTTTTCTTGTCATGTCAATTTGGATGAAGAGTTTTTGTTAAGGGATTAAGTGTTAAGGACATTCACCAGATTTCCAGAATTATCACTACCGTGCACGTAGTTGCCTTTTCCTGTTTGGTTGCCAAAAATATTTGGGCTTCTGTACATTAGCTCAGTCTAGCCCTCATTTGAATAAGACAAATTAGCCTTCTTGAAAATCTTTATATATGTTAAAGCTGCACTAATCACTTTTTTTTTTACACACAGATAATGAATCAAATGACTATGTGTAATGCAGAAATGTGTTGAGAATTATCTCTGTAGTTATTTTCAAATCTATGGAGCATCTTCCAGTTCACTTTTTATTTATTGACTGTTTGGGTTCACTCTCACCACTGTCATTAACCTTTTTCCAGCAACGGCATGCAGCTGCTTCTACACTACCTGCCTAGCATGAAAAAAGAGGACAGACAAAGTAAGCTTCTAGCTGGCGCTGCTGCTATATAGTTCATATTAGTGCTGGGCAATGATTAACATTTTTTGTTGCGATTAATTACAATTAATCGCATAGTTATGAGCAAAATTGAATAATGAATTCTAAAGTATATTGCGCACTTTTAATTTAAATGTTCTGCTATATACACAAAAGTGCAATAACATGTGGTTTGCAAAATCTTTTTTGTAAAACTCAACTTAAACATTAATGTAATCAAATCAAATATAAAACCAAAGCTATTTGCCACTGTCAGGGCTTTACCTTTTATCTAGCTTGTTAAAACAAGTCCAGAGCCACAATCACATCATAACAGGCACCTTCTGAGCAACAGGTTAACATATATTAGGGGTTTTCAAAGTGTGAGGCGGGCCTCCCTAGGGGGGCTCCAAACAGTTTCAGGGGAGCCTCAGTAAATGGAAGTGAGACAATATTACATTACTTATTGCATTAGTTATCAAAAGGAGATCACAGAATAGCCTACATTTGTCAGTTCAGAGAGAAGGTAGTTTTTGGGAACTGTTTTCCCCCCATCAGGGTCCGAAACTAACCTGAGGACAGACCTTTTTTAAAACTATTTGATTATTTCTTTCAAATAATTATAGAATAATCACCTATCAAAATAGTCGTTAGTTGCAGCCCTACTAAGGTGATATTACGTCAACATTATGTGTACCTCTAGTACAGCTGCCTCCAAGTGGCCAAAATAAATCAAGTAATGGAGGTTTAAAATACACAGCTTCCTGAGCAGTTACCATGGAATGAGTAAAAAACAAATGATGAAAAATGTTTAAGGACAGACAAGTGTTTTGAATAAAATCTGGAAATGAGCCAGAGTCAAATGTGATGGCTATGTGTGAATATGTATGTTTGAACAATTAGCTCATGAATTGTTCCTGATTAGCTCTGTATCAGCTGCTGAACCACACAAGGTAAAATAACTTTTACTGTATGTGTCGCATTTGTGCAGTAAGACCATCACACGTTGATCCACGCGCACACACGGATCTGTCCTTGCCAAAGGACGCGTCGACATCAGAAACAAATTTTATTTTATTTTACATATATGTAGCCAGGTGAACCAGGGGTACAGAGATGAATAGTGTTATGTGGGTTATAATGTTATGTAGTTGCTGGTGGGATTACTGCAGCGATAACTGTCCTCTGTATTTAATGGCACTGTCACTTTAAGGGAGATAGAGAGGGTAGAGTTTCTGACGGAAGTGTTGGGTCCCGCGGTGTAGAGAAACGGCAAGGGATGTACTTTGGTTTATCGATACGGAGGATATCTCCATAACCCATGGTAAAGCACAGTAATTGCCTTTTCTTTCAAAAATTCTAGAAAAGGTTGTTGCGAACCAGCTAAATAATGTTTTGGATTCCCATAATATCTTTGATAAATTTCAGTCTGGTTTTTGTAAAAACCATTCAATTGAGATTGCCCTCCTTAGGGTCTCAAATGATATTTTGATGGCTGCTGATGGGGGTAAATGTTCTGTGCTGTTCTTATTAGATCTCAGTGCAGCGTTTGATGCTGTTGATCACTGCACTCTGATTGATAGACTGAAAACAACTGTGGGCATTACTGGATCAGCTCTGAACTGGTTTTCCTCCTATCTCTCTGACAGGAGTTTCTCTGTGTCCATAGGAACATATATGTCAGACTCTGCTCCTTTGTCCTGTGGTGTGCCCCAAGGTTCTGTGCTCGGCCCCCTTCTGTTCAGTCTGTATAGACATATCTTATCATTGTTATGCTGATGACATCCAATTATATTTATCTTTTAGTCCTAATAGGCTAGACAACTTTTTGCAACTAAATACAGACAAAACTGAGGTGGTGATTTTTGCCCCAGACAACATTACCCCTAAGATCAGGCAGGCCATTGGGGCTCTATCATCCTCTGACGGTAATGTTGTGCAAAATCTGGGTGTCATTTTTGACAAATCTAAATTAACATCAGGATTTTAAATCTGTGGTTTGTTCCTGTTTTTTCTATCTCAGGAACATTGCTAAGATTAGATCTATGGTTTTTAAAGAAGAGATGGAGATGCTTTTATTTGTTCTCATCTGGATTATTGCAATGTACCGTACACTTATCCAAACAAATCCTCTATAGACCGACTGCAAGTTGTGCAGAATGCAGCTGCAAGGCTTTTGTCTAAAATCAACAGGAGATCGCACATTACTCCTGTGCTTAAGGCTCTTCATTGGCTTCTGATTGGTTTTAGAGTACATTTTAAAATTTTAACCATTACTTACAGAGCCTTGCATGGTCAAGCTCCCTCTTACATTCAGGATCCTTAAGATTGGCAGATGAAAGAGTTAACTAACTAGTGAACAAAGGTAGTTGCATGAAGACCTGGGTGGATAGCCGAGTGAGTGTGTGTGTATCTTCGCCACGAGGAGAAGAGACTCTAACCAGCGGCGATAGCGTGAGTGACAATGAAGTGTATTAAACAAAATCACATTATATAAGTGTATACTGAAGCTATAAATAAACAATGTTTATTTCATATTTTTCCGCTGACTTAAAGGGGAGACACACGTGCGGAGTTCTTGGTGTGTGTGGGGGCGTGTCCCGAGGACGCACACTGCACAGTAGAACAGTGAGTTACTCATTTCATTCATAAAATATTAATATTAATAGTTTCTATACAATGTGCTGTGCAAATTGTATTCTGTGAATGAATGTATTTTATGTTTTATGGTAAATTTAAATATTTCACCTTGAGTTTATGCAGTCAATGCATTATGGGACTAAGTGAATGTCTTTATTTATATTTGTTTCTTTATTTTTCTCTAATTAGAAAGGCCACTACTGTTGTCTAGTCTAGAGTGGTGTTACCTCATCTAGATGTCCAGATTTTGGCTGTTTTACAGCTTTGGTTGTTGAGAATTTAGGTCTAGAGTTCCCGTTTAGAAGTAACTGAAGTCTACCAGAGTGAGTGTAAACTAGTTTATGGCAGCTGTTTACATATTGTGGTATGGTAAAGGGGTACATAGAGTACTGTTAAGTCACATAGTTGAGATCAGATAAAATAAGCAAAGGACGAGTAAGAAAGTTATTCCTGTGTTTTGTATAACCACCAACTGCCTTAAACCCTCGACTTTACATGATTAACGCTGTTCTCATTTGAGTCCAGTCGGGGAATAAAAACCCATAAAATTTATTGTATGTTTCGCCTCATCACTCCTGGCCTTGCCACACACACACATATATATATATATATATATATACATATATATGTGTGTGTGCGTGCTCCAGATATCATGATTTCAGTTGATTACAGTTTTACATGTAAATACGTATGATGTATGTGTAGTTTTTGCCAAATGGTACTTGAAAAGGACAAAATAGATTTACCTTTATTTATTTAGCTGACACTTTTATCCAAAGCGACTCACAACAAGGGGTTAAGTGTCTTGCTCAGGGACACATCGGTGTCTTACAGTGGATTTGAACCTGGGTCTCTCACACTAAAGGCATGTGTGTTATCCCCCGCACCATCACCACTCCTCATTTGTTGGGGTGCGTTTGTTGGGGTGCGTTTGTTGGGGACTATTTTCAGCCTGCGGATGAATACACATGTAGTGTACTTGTTAGTATTTACTGCAGCAGGATTGTGTACGTGGAATGATTTACCTTATTGTTTCCTGACTTGAAAGAAGTAGAAATGTCATTTTCACTGTACAACAAGAACAGATGAATGTCACATGACACTAATGAAGCACCAAACAAGTACTACAAAGTTTGAAGGATATTTTACCAGCAAGGGCACAGCCTGTTCATTGCTTCTCATGCCAGCTCGATCAAAGGGGACTTAGTTGACTCTGAACTTAGTCTAAAATCAAAGGATTAGTCAGACTAGGAGAATCCTGCAGTATCTCTAAGTCCAAGCTTATCAATATGCTGCCTCAGGCTCAAGATAGTTCCCCGAATGTGAAAGTAACTGAAGGCTTTAAATTTAAACTCAAGTCTCGTTACCTAAACCCAGTACAGGCATAAAGGTAAATTATTTCTTTTGTCAACCTTGGTCTACACAATTCAAAAGAAAACATCAGAAACAGTCTGTTTGACAGCAAACACACAAAGTAGTCCCCTGGGAAGTAATGTAGCTACTGTAGCGAACTGCATGGCATTACAAATCCACTTCATGAGTCAAACTGTCGGCTGACCTGCCATATTTTTGTGTGCACATTGGTTTGTAAGGGCTATGGCGTTGTTTTTCAATGACAGCTTCCCCGTTTTGTTTATCTCGTGGATGCACACAAGAACACGCATGCAGCGTGTGCCACACTATGCCACCGATTAACAGGTGCCGGTAACACGCCAAGATATGCTGCCATGTGCTAGCAAAGACAGAGAAGAAGAAGACTGCAAGCTAGTAAACAATGCATGTAAACAACACAGGATTAAAAATACTTTGCAAATGTTTTATGAGGAAGGAAACGCCATTCGATCCATTTGTTAGGCCTCAAGGATACACTCAAAGCATTTTGGTGAGTAACACTAAATGTAAACATAACTTTTGTTTATTTACAAGAAAACTCCACAGGTGCCCTTAAAATTGTTTTTTAAACTTTTTTTGGAAAGCTGTAGGAGGAGTGTTGTGGGGCATATGTGTTATACAGCACCAGAAACAGTGGTTAATGTAATGAAAAGGACAGAAAGTTGTGACGGGAGAAATGTGACCCTTAGGAGAAACCGTGAGTCACTTGCAGGCCTCGGAAGCTCACACTTCAGTCTGATATGGGCCACATTTAAACAATTACGTGAACTGAATCGAGCATTAATACCTGCAGTGTGAACAAAGTTGTTCCTGCCAGAGTCTGTATTTCCCAAATTTGTATAAGGGGGCTACTGAGTAAAATAGTATCAGTCCCAGTGGACACACTTTTCTTTCAAAGCAGTTCTACATATTGGGAAATTTAGAATTTGGAGTATATTTGATTTCTTTCCGAGAGTGAGATGAGAAGCCTGAGAGTGGCATCGATCTCTAATCTCATTTATGGAAATAATGCTTATAAGCCCATTTCCCAAAATGCTGCACTGTTTTTAGGTTATTTAACTCATCAAAAACCAAGAACCCAGAAGCTTTTCAACACTTGCTAAATGGAGGGATGAGGAAAACACTGTGCATAAGAATGCACTTTTGTTGTTGCACCCATTACAATGTTATTTGCTCCATACATGATTGCTCTACTCTGTCTGGTTGTTTTTGGGTCCAAGCTTGACAGACGTACACTTTCCAGCATGACAATGACTCCACGCATCCAAGAATTCAGGGTATTCGAGAGTGAGAAGGCAGCCTTACTGGCACTACCTGGGTGCTTCTAATATAAAAAAGATGCAGTGCATATGTTCATCATCAAAGAACACATTCAAAGTGTGGAACCCAGGACGTATAACCATTCCTCAGCCTATGGGCTTTTGTAGAAATTTCCTGAACCTGACCTGTCAAAGTCTCTAAAATGCTGCGAGTCATTGCTGGTGAGCAGAGTATCTTTCACTGCTCATTCTCTGGCCAGAGTGTGATGGTCGGGATCATTTTCACACAGTGGATTAAAGAGAAGGTCATTGTTAAGTCCTCCACCGAGAGAGGGAGGCAGACTGCAAACTGGCTGGAAGTCCTCTCAGGGGCCGAGAGGCTGCAACTGGCCTGGATATCTGACAGGAATTCAAATAAATCTTGCTAAGAAATCACTTTACAGCATATCCTTAGTGTTTGTTTTCGACATGTGTCAACATTGTACATCTCTTTTTTTTTTTAACAAAGACAACGTGTACATTTTATATCTTCCCCTGCAGTGACAGGTTGGTTCTAACTGACACTGCTAATTTGATTGGAGCAATACAGGGCCAGTGTGGTCATGTTTCCATCATTAAATATTGCATCAGAATTCTTAGACTATACAGGGCTATGACATTCTCCAGTAAGCAGCACACCACAGAAGCCGACGCAGAAGAAGTTGGCTTAAATGTCAAATGCCAAAGACAACACCCACCCAGAGGTCTGAAGCCTAGACACTGTTCCCACATACATCCCATAACAGTTTTATCCTTGCGAAAAATTGAAAAAGATGCAGAACTGTGGACCATTAAAGTTCATATGTACAGACAGAAAAAGAGAGGAGAATATATATAATATATTTCATTTTGCCTTTAACAAAAAAAAACACAGCAGATATTTCGGGACGTGTTTGTAATCTGCAACCATCTAATATCGACAGTTTGATTGGATTC
Source organism: Micropterus dolomieu (assembly GCF_021292245.1). Taxonomy (NCBI): domain Eukaryota; kingdom Metazoa; phylum Chordata; class Actinopteri; order Centrarchiformes; family Centrarchidae; genus Micropterus; species Micropterus dolomieu. Next base: position 5,119,678 of record NC_060163.1, on the reverse strand, counting down.
ATTTAACTGTGCTCCATTTGGTGGCAACGACGGCAAATACAGCTACTCACCTGAGAGCACAGTGAATATGGCAGCGAAGGCGTTGAGCTTGAGGCCGTCGATGACATTGCCAAAGTGACACACCTCTATGGACATGAGGATGCCTCCGGTGGCCAGCAGGAGGATGTACAGGCACTCCGCAACAATGCACAGCCACAGCACTCCTATGGAGAGACTTGGTTATGAGAAAAGGAATAGCACAGAGGCAGAAAAAAAGGCATTCGTGTTGTGGGGGTTGGGTGGACATGGCTGAGTGAATGATGGAGGGGGTGTAGTGACTGGAATCGAGAGGGTAGAGAGATGGGGGCTGGGGAATTGAGAAAGACTATGGATAAGCAAGGGGCGAAGAGTGGGAGATAGGGACGGGATGAGAATGAGTCGGGAAAGGTGGACCACTGACCCCGTTACCCATATCATTAACCTTTACAGTCAGAGAAAGGATATCTGCTCTACCAAGAGACGTGCAACATCCTGAGCTCAGGCTGGTGTGCGTGGCAGGACAAAATATCAACGGATTTAAAAACCTGTAAATGTAAGCCGTGGTGTAATTACATATATGACCCGAGGGCAGGTAGTTACTGCGTGGTTAATTAATCACAAGGTGGACTAAAGTAATACGCCTGTTACCCAAAATATCCCTGGATGAATTATGAATACATCCTTCAGCTAGAACTGTCTTTTACCTGCTCTAAATTGAATTCCACACCGCAGTAAAAGCTTTCTTTAATTCAATTTATAGTAGGAGGGTGCAGAGGATTGAAGACAATGTTATTAGAGGACATTTAAAGTCTTAAAACCGGCTGCAATTAGGTGCATTTCTTTTTTCCTCTCATTTTTTATCTTGATATATCTAATATTTTAATCATATGATATCTGCATGTGGTAGAGCGGCAGGCAGATGAAATTGCACATGACCTGAACAGTTTCTATTGGCAGCAAAGCATTTGCTTTTCCTGCTAAATGTCATGTGTGACTTTTTTTTTCTGACACCACTCTCTGGCCAATACAGAAACACATTTTGGACATCACGGACCGTTTGCATGGTTGTAGACTCTTATGGTGCTTTCAGAGAACTGCTAATCTACGGGGAGATGTTGAGGACAGAGAGCTGCAGCTTTTGGACAAATAATGGACTGAATTAAGCTGTTTACCCATGGGAGGAGCTCAGAGTTAACTGCTTTTATTAAATCAACTTTTTAGTTTTTGGACACTACCTGGTGAGTTCAGAAAATATGTGTCTGTAACTTTATTCCAGCTATCGTTGTACTTTACTGTGAAAAACTTTGCATAGCATAGCCCTGATCGATCCGAACTCCATTCAGAAAACAGAAATTTTGGAAGTTGTTGTCAGGCAGACCTGGCAAAGCATGAATTCCTATGTTTAACAAATCGGCATCATATTGTGGTTATTTCGGCATCGGTTTAATACACTTATTGCAAATAAATCACAGCAAAATGTTTACTTTGGGTTCATACAGCTGTAGTTATCGCAGGTTGTGTTTATTCATGTTATTGCATTGTGTGAACACAGCAATAAAACCCCCGTGAGGAAAGCGTTGCGAGGATTAAATTTGCGTTTGGTCTGAATGCTCAGTTTTGTTTATAAGTTTTGAAAATCCACTTTCATGGTTGTTTTTAGTTTTTCATTGGGTTTAATGTTGACAATAAGAAAAATATACTATTTTACTCAGCAGTATTCTTTGGGGATGGGAACATGCTCTTCCTGTGCCGGAGCCAGAAAAATGTTGACAGGAACATTGCCCAGAAAATGGCGACAAGGGTGGGTGAGCTCGACGCAGCTACTGTGTAGCTTGTTTGACTTACAGAAATGACAGCTTTTAAAAGATTGTAAGAAAAGATTGTACTTTGAGAACAAACTGGTCTTGGTAACATTGACTGCAGCTTCCAAGGCCAGTGAAAATAACTTTAAGGGGATGGACATGTCACTCACTACTCCCGAAGTGAAAACGGTTAACATGAACAATGTCAGACTGAATAATAAAGTGAAAACGAAATGGCATCTCAGTCTGGTTATCAGGCTAAGCATTGAGAACACAGGTGAAACGCAGCAGGAGGAGGGCTGAGGGAACTGATTAGAGTGCATGTAAGTGATTCATTTGTTGGAACGCCACTTTACTTATTACCTAACAGAACGAGTGATCAGTTTATTCACAGCTCTGTGGGGTCACCCCACCAACAACCATAGCTTTTTCAAAAATACTGTAATTAGGATGATTTTGCCTTGGTATTATGTTGTTAACTTGATTACATTAGACATGACAGTCACACTTTCATTAAAAGTGACCAGCAGTAAGCCAACTGGCTTCAAATGCAACGTTAGCTTAAAAATGAAAAGAAGAAAACATGCGTCTCCTGGAGGCCGGCAGATGTTTCTGACAACGGTCTGACTGGGCCAGGCGCTGCCGGTATTTCGTCGCAGTGACAGAAGATCTCAAATTCCTTTTCCAACATGCCCACTTCACTCAAATTGGCCACCACAGCGCTAAGCAGCTTAGTTTGAGTGATCAGAAAACAGCCCTTACATTGAGAGCGCCAGAGATGTCAGGCCTCAACAAAAAAAGGAAAAAGGTTTGTGCTCTTCTGCGATAAGCAACTTCTCCGCCTCTCATGACTCTTAAGGTGATGTGAGCAGCACAGTAAAGTTTTTCATTAGATTGAGTGATGTCTTGCTGGATTTTACAAACAGCTTTTAACAGCTTATTATCTGTAAAACTGACCTGTTATTCCATGCACTACTGAAATGGCATTGCATCGCCACATGCTTCTGAATTAGTGATGGATTAGGGTGTATGAATTGTATGCTTGTAAGTGATAATATTAATACATGCAACAATATTTTTTAAACATATATGCTTACCTCTTTCATTTGAAGGTGCAACATATAGGAAACTTCTGCATTTCTCGCCTGGAAAAGATTGTAAATTAGACATTTCATTGGCACTCTTAACAGTATATTCACTACTGCAACATGCTGATAAGTGAGACAGAGACTGCCTCTGTATTCCATCGATTTCCAGATTGAGATTGAGAATCACAGGTAGCCTGTTTCACTTTGTGTGACAAAGACAAAGCTGTGATGTAAAAAGAAAAATCCTATCTGTGAGGAGATTTCCTTTCTGTGTTTGTGCAATAACAAGCTCTGCCACTTCCCCCAGCATGTCAAAATCTCCTGCATCAAATCCAGCTTGTATCAGTGTGCTGGCCAGGAAATTCTGTGGTATTTCACAGCCAACAGAAATGCTTTTGTGGCAGTCTGGAGACAGACACAGATACTGTAGCCACAAATTCCTAGATCCACAGTTGGGGGACCATGCAGCTCTCAGCTGGCTTATTTGGAACTTGCCCACAAATCATTTGAACAGCTTTCACACACACACAGTAGTGAATGCTGTAGGTAAGAGAATAAATCATCAACTTTGAAGTGGGTATAATAAGTCTTTAATCTGTATTTTTCCATGTTTTCCATAGAAATAATAAATATAGCTGCAGCAATTAGAGTTGATTAATCAATTGACAGAAAGTGAATCATCAGCTACACTTTGAGCCCCTTTTTAAAAAATCAAATTTACAAAACAATCTATGTTTTAGCTCCTGAAATGTGAAAATGAGCTGCCTTTTCTCTGTCTTCTGTGACATTGGACAAAATGTATTTTATTTTATGTATTGTATTTGTATTGTATTGTAACAAAACAAAGCAATTTGCATATCCTTTGGATGGACACAAAAAACAGTTTTGACCCGGTGTTAAAATTTGAGATCAACAGACATCAAATTAATTTCTGAGATTAATCACGAAATGTAGCTGGTTTAAAATCAGGATTTTATTTTATGGGCAAACGGCACCAGAAACAGGACTTTGCCTTATTTACAAAGGTTATTGGATCGACGTGCCTCTCAGTGACGCACCTCTCTGTGCGCACAGCCCCGCGCGCCCGGCTGCGCTCCGGTCCCAACATCAGCACGGTGCCTTTCTTTCAAAACTTACCGGTCATGTTGATGTTCTCCTCGCAAGAGAACCAGATGCCGGTGTGAAACTTCCTCATCAAATACTTATCCTCGCCGGTCTCCCAGATGTACTGCACCAGCCGCGTGTCGTTGACGTTGGAGCTGTTGAACCTGATGCAGAACGACTGCCTGGTGGTGACCGGGCCGGTGCAGAACGGCTTCACCACTTTCCGCGTCCCCTCGCACCAGTAGCTGGTGGTGAGAGCCGACACGGCCAGAAACAAAGCGAGGAAGTTCAAGGTGAGAGCCAGAGATGCTCTCCGCCGCCGGTCTATCCCCATAACGGCGACAGGAGGAGTGAAGACGTCTAACTTAATCCCTCGCCTTGTATGATACCGGACTCTGGCGATTTCTACTCCTCAAATCCTCATAATCCGGTTATTCCCGTTAATATATCCGCGGCTAATTATGCATGCGGCCCCTACAGTGTGCCTCTCACATCTGCTCCTCCAGTGCTGCTGCTCCTCTCATTTTGTAGGCTGCCCCCCCATACCCACCTGATTCTCTAC
>NC_060163.1:5069581-5115084 GCF_021292245.1 Micropterus dolomieu | reverse complement strand
CCCCCCCCCCCCCCCACCCCCACATATACACACGCCTCTTCTCAGCCCCATGTCACCAAGGAGTTGAGCAGTGGAGCTAATGTGGTCCCCCAAAGGTTCTTAATGGCATTTTTCTCCTTAAATTCTTCACAAAACACTCCGCAAAAACACATTTAACATTATGAAATTGTCTTTAACTTTTGTCAGTAGTGCTACTCATAAGTCCTCTTATTTCCAAATGAAAAACAAAAACAGGCTGCATTGAAAATAGGGGGCATCCCATTGGCAGATTCTTTCACATATATACTGTATATATATGTGTGTGTGTGTGTGTATACACACACACACACACACACACACACACACACACACACACACACAAATATATACACATATATTATATATATATATATATACACACACACACACCTTAGGTCTAAGGTACCACATTTAACACGTGGTCAATTGTGAAACAGTTGCAGAATGGTTAGGTTTAGGTAACAATCTACAAAACGCTATTAAACTTGACTTTTTCACGTTGGACTCGAACCTCTGAGACCTGAGTTCAGTTTACCTGACACATCCATCCACCCTCCTTACACGGACTTTGTTGCTCTTTATACTACGTCACCTGACGTAGTCAGCCACTAGAGCTTACAGCCACAAAAAACATAAATATGAGTTGTAATGAGCTATATAATAATTGACCTGCACAACAGTTTTCTGGTGAGGATGGGCTGGATTTAGTATTGAACTTCTACAGAACTTCAGAGTTGGGGGGCTAAAAGGAGACAGATTAAAAAAAAAAAAGGTCCAAATCTGAAGCAGCTACCGCCATGACATCCTGACTTTTACTCGGCAGTGTGTGTCAAACTCCAAAACAATAGATCCTAGATCTCCCATAATGCACCCATTCCTGCCTATTCCCCTTTCTTATTCTTACAAACTCCATGTCCCCAGTTTGTAACACAGGCTTTCTGTTATAAATTTGTAGTCTCTGAACCCAAACTGAGGTGACCCTGATGACATCACTGTGACATTATCAGGGTTATTTTCTCAGATGGGACAAAGCCAGAATCAAGCCTTTACGTTTCATTGTTTTCAATCTTTGAATCACAATAGATTCATTAAGCTGCTCAAATATCTTCAAAATTGATTGCTATGACACACCTAAATCATTACTGGTGCCACCAGTTTTTGGAAGTTGCAATGGAAGTTCCGCACTGTATATTTAAGCTAAATGACAATGCAAAGGGGGCTCAGGGACAGGAAAAAATCCCCATAGGGGCCCATTCATCACTGTTGCCTAAAGAATACCAAACAGTATTCACAATGTCAGAGATATAAATTTTATTGTAAAAAAAAACCTTAACCAAGTGTTGTGAGTCCCTAGGCATAACCATATAAACAGTACTCAAGCTTTAGTCGCTACTATCTTGTATTACAAGAGTGGATATTGTCAGGAAAACAAATTAAAAATGCGATGTCTTTGAACATTTGGCAAATGCATTCATTATAAAACGTTTCCTCACAACGCTGACAAAAAAATGTAATTGCGGCGGCATTTTGCTTCTCTCACAACATATTTACTGTTACAAATTAGTTGTAACATTGTTTCTCAGAGTTGCTGAAAATGAACCTCTGCTAGTGAGCTGTTTGGGAAGAAGAAGACTAGATGAGTTGAATTAAGAGCCAATCTGTGAACTGCACTGAAAAATGGAATGAACTGGAAGATTTTCTATACAAAAGCCCCTATTTGGACACATGGACATGAAAACCCAAGCAGGGGAGCAGTTCCTGCATAAATACATGGCTTATTTTTTGGGCCATAACATCTGAGTCCTGCAGCAGATCCCCCCATGAAAGGAGAGAAAAAATGACTGCTGACAGCAAAAGTTTATCGCTCCACATACCGACAGTTACCACCTCTGTGTAATTGCTACAAGGGGAATTGCTCTGCTGGTGTCCGGTCAGCTTTCAATCACAGACAGAGGCACAGAGAAATCTATGAGGGTGGTTAAACTGTTAAACCCGAGTCCCTGATATCTGGGACATTTTTGGGATATTTCATCTCATTTACAACATTCTGCTTTTCATATTCTGCTTTTATTAATGTGTGTGTGTGCGTGTATGCTGTCTGAGGATATTCAGCACATTGTGATGCCCATCAGTAATTTCCTCTGACTACATGCTGTAGATATGAATAAGAATGAGAAACATGGTGTGTGTGTGTGTGTGTGTTGGATTGACATATGGGGTGTGTGTGCGTGTTAGGAGTAGGCTGTCGAGGAACTGCTAACGTTTGCCCCGTGAGATTAAAAGTCATCAGTCTTTCTTCCTTGCCCTTCCCCTTCTTCTGACCTACCCCACCCCATTACACACACACACGCGCACACACACACACTGTATCCGTGCAGGCGTGTCATGCTGCTGTACCCTCAGAAGTATACAGTGGTTCAATTTCAGCCCTTTCACATTGTTCACACTAGAATCATAATTAATATCAGTGATGTATGCACTGTCTCTGCTGCCACTCCCACGAGGCACGAGAGCTAATCAATATTAGCTCGTGATGTCCACAGTGAATGCATGTGACACACATCCTATGGGCTGTTATCTTGAGGCAGGCTGAGAAAGCTCCTGCTCTCTGTCACCCTCAGGTTGATCTATAGTGGGAGAGCTCACTCTGGCTGGGATATCGCACTGTTGCTTGAATCATTTTCCGCCCCAAGGGCAAAGAAGAAAGACTCCAAGGACGGCCGGATGACTTTGCGGGGGCAGAGAGATAAATATTGGAGATGTTGCGTCTTCGCAGGAGGGCTGGTTTACACAGTCCGCTCAGGTGATGGACTGTCACAGCAAAGGGTGCTGTTTATGGGTGAGGCCAAAGTATGCTCAATGGGAAAGCCAGTTTCTCTTTTCTAACATTATCAGCTCCTATACATGCGTGTGATTTATTTCTTCAAATTCTTATCTTTTCCAAAAGACGATGACAGAATGCCGTGCTGTTTTTCCAGCAGCGCCCTGCTTTACATTTGCACACATAAGAGACTGTTGTCCTTAGAGTAACGACAGCAGCAGTTGTTTGAGCCCCAAATACGACAAATGTTTCCATTCAGGCGAGATCGCTCTGAAGGGAGTCCACAGAGGGAGGATTGCTGGATTGATAGGTGTATAAAACATCAGACTTTAATTTTCCAACAGTCAGTGTTCCTAAAAAAAGATGACCTCCATCGTTGCCTAACTTTAATCTTTAACTTTAATGATGGAGAAGGTTCCCTAACGTTAGAGATTGTTTTAGCGCCTAATTTATTTTTCAACAGTGATTTGTTACATAGTGTTGGAAGGCACAGCCAAATGATGTCGTCCTGCTGATCAGGGCATCAAATCAGAAAACTCTATGTGAACAAACAGCTTATTTGCTTTTAATTTGGAGGACTTGGTCTTTTTGGGGCACTTGCTGAAACGACTGATGTTGTGATTCGCATTGGGAGGACGGTCTCTGGAAATAGTGTTCACATCAACAGCCAAGACGTAATCACAACTCAGTTTTTTTCTGAAAGCTTTAATATGTGTTAAAACGTTTGCCGCTTGATAATGGAGAAGTGCCTGACCGAACACTGGGCCATTTTTAGCCGAATGGGAGCTATGTGGTTGTGTAGATGAAGAGGAATAAATCTTTTAACATTAGTGCTCAACCTACCAAAAGTCTGTCAATGATGATGTCCAATGTGTGCATTACATTGCAAATTGCTCACTCTGCCCTAGATAGCCTACCTGATGCTGAGTCTGTAGGCAGAGTATAGGAGACATCGCCCCGGAGGCGCACACTCCCTGTCATATCGTTAATTCAGCCTGGCTATGCACACTGCATTTAGTCACACAGCTGTTTAAGAATCATGCATGAATAACCAGATTACTTATGATCCAACATCATTCTACGATCTACACCGGGATACAAATCCAGTGTGTGCAGGTGCATTCTCAACTCCAGTCATGTACAGGTCAGTATAAACTACAATGGTTAAATTTATAACGATCTACACTCTGATCTACATTCTGAAATTTGAATGAGCGTAAATGATGTCCCGAGCCAATGCGATGCGAGCTGACCACAAAAATGTAAGCATCCTGTAGGGAAATGCTAAGGTTTAAGACGTCCAAACCTGGCAAAGACTGTTTATTGTGGAGGAGTCAAAGAAACTCCTGCACAGATGATCAGAACACAGGATAATGTTAAGAAGCATACAAAGATATGAATAACCAAGTTTCCTATGTTCATTACCGCAACATGAACATGATTAACACCAGGATAAGTCACAACAGGGACACTAGTGCACATGTTAAAGTAATAAATGACTCCAGAAGTTGAGTGAAGATCACGAAAGTTATATTAAAAAAAAATAACAATGTATTATAAAATACTAAAATAGAAAGATCAGTCCCTCAGGGGAGACAGAAATGTCCAGAAACGGCCCTGACCAAACAAACACGGACACCTCGCATACGCCAAAGTCTGTTATTCAAGGTAATTAAACCTACATTTAAAAGGTATAGTGATATTTTGTCAATGCACAGTATTTTTCTTTGTCTCACACAATGCGCTCTCCAATCATACAACCATCTAGAGTTGGTGATGGTGTGAACGCCTGCATGTTGTAAGTACACGAGTCCTTTCTATCTTTACCATCCATCCCATATGAGGTGAAGACAGCATAAATCACAGACTGCAGGTCAGTTTAATGGAGCATGACACTCGTTTAGTTGGGAAATTTCATGTGACTATATGTCAAATTTGTGTGCATATGCTACTTTCCTTTCACATGGTAAGAAACTACACCAACTGAAATCCATTATTTCCACTACATAACGGAAATAATAGAAGCAAGGTAATAACTCAGCAGTCTGTACATATATTTGTTCAACAGATAAATAGAAGGAATACAGATATGTTTACCATTGACATTAATGCTATTTTAGCCAGTTGTTCAGGACATTTAAATTATGAATTACTTTGCAGATTCAAATCATTTCCCTCAGTTAAATTCAAAGATTCGCAGTCACTGACTATAGTTTGCTCCTTTATTTTTTTTATAGGTGATCATCATCACCTTTCAGAATGAGCGAAACGTTCTCCCTCCCAAGTCGTCACATATGGACGCTTGGTCAAGACCCCTTCGTCACTTCTTAATGCACTGGCTACCCCTGTTGTGCCATTTCTGAGTGCGCAAGGCTCCGCAGTCAAGTTAGCAATAACAAATATGGTGTAAGACACTAAAAGGGTACCCAATACATTTAACAATGACCCTAAAGGGGTACCCAGTGTATTAAAAACAAGGGGTCTTGACCAAGCGTCCATATGCACCGACTTGGGAGGGAGACCGTGCTGGAATAACATGACGTTACAGCTCTGTTTCTGACTGTCTTCAGTTAAATCTCAATCTCACTAAGTAAATTCTGTTGCAGGTTAAAAACTGTTTCCTTCACTGTTTATTACAGCCCAGTACCCCTGCAAAAGAAACGTCCACATTGGTTAATTCCGCACCTCATGATTACATGCACTGTATATCCAATGGCAGCTTTCAGTGTCAACGCGGGAAGTTGTGTGCCCTTTATGTAGCGAGGTGGAAAGTACATCCTACACGTCCCATCATGCAACTTGAAAAGTGTCTGTCAATCGATACTCCCTGATCGAAGTCCACACCTCCAGTTTGTAACCCGGGATTTCTGTTGTAAATTGGAAGTCCCAAGACAAAACTGAGATCACCCTGATGACATCACTATGACATCATCAGTGTTAATTCTTTCAAACTTAAAAAGCCATTTGGTATTTAAGATTTGTTTCTTTTCATTCTGAACACTTTGAGTCATTATGTGTTTCAAGACAAAAGGAACATAATGCAAATGATTACATAATGAGAGAACTTACATTGTATTGATGGTTGATTACAGAATACTTTTGTTGCAGTGCCTGACTGGTTAATTCTAACACGTGTCATATTTGAGGCAGATTTACATTATGAAGATAATAACCCTGAAAGCAATAATGTTTTATAGTCAGGGGTTTGGCAGTATCCTGGACACATTTTTCTTCAATTATCTGACAGGCTAATTTGAATAAAGACGCACAGTTTATGTGGCTGTAAAATACCTTCAGGTTCGCTTAGTTGATTGAATTTTACATATTTATTCACTCATCTGTATGCTGGGGTGCAAAACAGATTTCCACAATAAATATAAAGTAGCCTGTTGTGCTGTTTCTGTTTGATTAAAAGTGCCTGAAAGGCCTCAGTGAAATATGCTTCAGCATGTGTACGCAAGAGGCGAAATTGACCTCCTTTCCTCCCTCCTTCCCTTCCTTCCTCTCTGTTTCTCTTTTTCCTTTACCTCCCCTTTGCTCCCTTTCTGTCTTTGTTGATACTGAGCTGTAACTAACTGACAGAGTGTGACAGCCAACTCATCCCTCTCACTCCTCAAATGCATTCATTTACATAATCACAACCAACAGTACTGTATAGTACGTAATACGCATACACACCTCATATACGCGTGGTTCACATCGTAGAGCTCTTTTCATGGAGCACTATTTTATTTAATTTCATTACCCTGTTTTTTAGTCATGGCTGCTTCAGGTGTGGTACGTTTGATCAGCTGGACGTGCAGCCTCTCGTTTCCTCTGTTTGTGTCTTTAGTGTAGTTTACTGACTTGTTTAAACAGACTCCTTTCTCGTTTTATACTTGTGACTGTTGTCTTTGGAGGTTTGCGACTCATCACTAAAGGAGAAAGCACTCGCGGAGATCTTTCGGTTCAGTTTATTGATCGAAGGTTAACAAACTTTTCTGTTGTTTACTTTCAACACGTATCAAAAAATTACCTTAAATTTGTTTCTCACAACTTATTTGGTCACTAAACTATTTCACTAACCCTCCTCTCTTATTCAAATGTAATGTAATGTCTTTACCCGTATAATACTACCCGTGAGGATGAACTAATTAGAATGAGGAGGATCTAATACAATTTCCCAATATTTTTATGTAACAGTTATTTGAAACAGGAAAAAAAATTAATAGATAACCTTGCTATTCATAAAAACAATAAAAATAATAATAGGCTACCAACAAATACCATGGCTTCAACAGGTGGCATTTTATGCAAGGTAAAGTAAAGTACTCTATTGCTATCAGTATCACTTTAAGGGTACTGGATTTGGTACTGGTATCGTAAAAATCATACCCAACCTATGCTTGACATATTTATGTATTTTGCTGAATGACAATAAAATGAATCTTGAATAACTGATTTTATAAAAGAAGTGGACTACCATTTTGAAGCCTCAAGGTTGGCATTTTGGCCGTCGTCATCTTGGTTTTTTGAAACCAGACGTGACCATATTTGGAAAAGAGGGTGGAGCTAGCTAGCTTGGTTAGTGAGGTGAATCTGTAATTCACATTAACTGTGAAATTAATTGAGATGCTAATTTTGGCTAGTGAAAACAGACAACTCCCTAGACTCCCTTTTAGTTCAACCCACTGCTAGCGACTCCTAGTGGCAGTATCATCAAACACAATGTGGTAAGTAGCAATGCAGTCAATATGCACCACCTTTCTCCCATGGATCCATACCATGATTCACCCATATTTTTCAGAAGTCTGTCTTGTGTGTCTGTTATAACAGAGACACTTTTATTTTAATTAATCCAGTTGCCTACACAGGCCGTGTAACGACCTGCATTTCACTCATGCTACATGCACGTTATGTTAATATTGCAATTTAACAAGCAAAGCACTCAAAATATAATAGAAACACATGCTACACAGTGCTTGCTAAGAGTTACTGAGGTGCATATCATAGCTCATGTGTCACTAATGTGCTCTTATTTTTACTTATTGTATTTATTCCATTGTTCCATGGCCTTAATTTTATGGCATTTTTGGGCAAAAAGTGACATTTGCCAGTCCTAGTTTATGTTGTGCAAATTTTGCATTTAATGTCTCAAAACATCTCCTTCTACTGAGGATGCTCACTCTTCTGTGTTTCCCACTCTGACCTCTGAGTCAACCTGCTGCCTCCATTATCTGGTTTGTGGTCATACCATGGACATACCGCTCCCCTCACACGCAAACACAAACACACACACCCTCTGTGTCCACCCACTGGCTCACTGAAGAGGACACGGCTCATCACATCCAGTCCACCTTCAGCCCTCTGCCATGTTGACCACTGCCGCTGAGGTCGTCCTTGTTACCGCGTCTCCTCCATGTTTCCCCTCCCCCACTGATGATGCCGGCTCGCTCTGGCTGATTATGAGCGCCCGTAATGACTCACAGCTCTAATGCATCTCATTTGGGGAAATGGACAATTGTTTTCAAGGTTGAGAAAGTGGTTATCCAGTGACAGCTTGTTTGTGAGTGTCGGAGGTGTGAGTGAGTCTGTGTGTGGGTGCACGTCCATGCTCCATAAATGTCAATACGAGCCATCCCTGGCTGCGTGTCAGCCTCTCCCTCTGTCATTGCTGAATGTCAGAGCTTCTCTTCCTAATAAACTAATCCCACCTCAGGTAGAAGCTCATCCCCCTTTAAATGTGATTTACGGCTGACAATAATGTCCAAAGTGCATCACTGACTCGTTACCTCACCGGCTAATGGAGACGCTTACTGCTGTCTTCCTCTAAGCTAGTTTGTGGGAGTCATTACTCCTTTTGCCCGAGCTCAGGCTCTTAGAGCGCCAGTTAAATACATTACATTAATCAATCCTAAAAATGCTGTATTCAATTCTCCTGCAGCCTCTCCAAGGAGTGAAGACATTAGCACCCATTTGATGAGTTTATTGCCTTACTAAACTTGTTCCTTTGAGGCAATGCCACAATGTACATATTTACGGGAATAATGAGGAACAAAGAACAAGCCTATGTCCTAGAAATTACATCTACATACTATGCTAGGAACCAGCATGGCAGCCGTGTCATGCAACTATATAAGGAATAGTTTAAACAGTGTTACTTTAATCTAACAAGTAAGTAAGCATTTCTTCCAAGGTCAAAGAGCATATCGTTAACTATTTTATTTTGTGGGATTAGAGGTTGTAAGTATCTCTGTGGGTTCCTGGATGCTATCAGAGTTAACATTCTGTCCTGCTCTTTATTGGTTTTGGGGACGTTTATGCTCCAGCAACCGCAGTCAATGTTCCCCAAGATACCATTACCTACCTGATAACACATCAGTTAGTCCTCATCCTATAAGCTTTTTCTCTTGTAACATTATAGAGAAAAAATACTGTATGAATACATGAATAGGTATGTAACCATAGCAGCCAAACAGGGTTATGTTGTAGCAAAATCTGTCTGATTCCAAACTAAAACTAAATCCTTTACGTTTTTCTTGTAAATACAGTATAGTTTTCCTCTTCATGCCTCTAAAAAATATTCAGAGGAAACAGTCTGAGAAGGAAACTGGAATAATTAGATTTTCTTCTTTTCTTTTTATCTCCCTGAATGACGGGATGATCTTCTCCACACTGTCAGGAATATGTTATAATTTTGGTGGAGGAAATCCAAAACAGTCCATTTACAACATTGGGTATATAGTAGATATCAGAATCTGCCTAAAGAAAAAGCTAAAATGTTCAATTTGTGTGTAGTTGAAGAATGTAAAACTCATCTCTAGCCATCACACACCTACATTTAGAGAAAGGAAAGAGCATATGAGCACTGTGTCCTCAGTGGTAGCCACAAACCCTATGATGAGAGTGGAAAGTTGATTTTGATTTGTAATAAACAGCCACTAGCAGAAAAGGTTGGGAACCACTGCATTTGACTAATACAACATGTTTGAATTTTAAAAAAGCACATGGGTAACAGAAAAATGTGGGTTTCATTCTTTCATTCGTCACTTACAACTTAACAACAACTACAACAATAATAATAATAATAATTGTTAATGTTGGACCTACAGTAGTCGCTACGGGTGGATATTGTAGGACACGAGTTAAACTTATGATTTTTGCAAATTAGTAGTAGAATTTCTAGGAGGCTTGGGTTCAGGTCTTCCTGTCAAAAAACAGGTGTAATATTTACAATTATATGCATATCTCATATGGATCCTAAGACCAAGACAAGAAACCAAAAGTCTGTGTGGATTAGAATTAGTTAGTTTAAAAAGTGCAAAATACATTAATATGTAAAACTGCCAGTCTGCTCAGTCTGCTCAGTCTGCTCAGTTGCACACTTTTCAACAAGCTGATTCTGTGGAGAAAGAATCTCATCACCCTTCCTTTCACTCTTCTCTTGTTTTTTTTTGGGAGGTTAAAGGGAGTCTCAGGTGGCGGGCCACACTCGCCAATTACACAGCAGATAGGAGTGTAACAGGAAAGCAAGGACAGTCATAGGACTGGCAGGAAAAAAAATCAAAGCCAGGCTGTTACAGGGGAGCGAGGCCAAAGCCAGATGGAACAGACAGGGATTATGCCTCTGAGACCCTCTTTTTTTACCAGCAATATACATCGGCAAAATATCAGCCAAGACCAGAGCCACAACTGGAGAAGATACGGATGGGACGTAAATGTTAATCTCTCTCTCTTTCTTACGCGATCTGAACATCTGGTTGGCTGCTTAATAAAAATGGCAGTCAAGTTATTTAGAGTCAAATGTCACAATATAATAAATGACTGTGTCACAGGCTATTAGAGCTGCACACCATTGGTTTCTCATTTAGACTACAAAGTTTTTGACATGACAGACTAATAGATTTTTTAAATTTTACATAAAATGGGCATCAGGCCAAGGCCGAGTTTAAAAAAAAACATGTGTTCTTATTCTCTATCTAGCCATGCAATTTTGGTATTACCTGCTCAGGTTTTGTGAGCTCTCAAGTGAATGAAATGGCTTCTGGTGCTCACAGCATCAACATAAATAATATACTGTATATATACATAAATAAGGACATGTAGACTTTTCAAATATGTTTCTAGAACAGCTTTCAGCTGATTTTGAATTCAATAATTAGGAATCAGGGCCTTAACAGTTACACCTGTTATTTCAGTGTGTCAGATACATTTAATCAACATTTCATATGCCCATCTCATTTTCCATCTACAGGTTGTGAACGTTCATTAGACTGCCACTCACACTTTGTGTTTCTGCTTCACACTCAACAAAAGGTGATTACATATCTAAATTAAATCTTTTAGTTTCAGCTATTTCTATATGAAGTCTCTTGCAAATGTTGGAAGCTAAACCTTATTAGATTTGATATCATTGTATTTGATAAGGGATTCAAAATGATTCAATCAAAGGTGCATTTGACACAGCATTCCCATTCAACAGGTGAACAAATATGTTTTGCAGTATGGGTGAGCTGCCCACTCAAGTCTTGTTACTGCTCAAGGGTTCTACCTGCTAAAATGGCGTTTTTCCTTGCCATTGTGGTCAAGTGCTTGCTCATGGTGGGAATTATCGGGTCTCTGTAAATATAAAAATATAAATATAAAGAAAGTATGATCTAGACCTGCTCTATATGAAAAGTGCAATAAGATAACTTGTATTTTGAATTGGCGCTATATGTAAATAAAACTAAATGGAAGTGATTTCATTATAGGCTGATATTCGAGTTATAGTTAACACAATGTATCAAAACAGTCTAAATAAATAAATTATATACTTTTACTAAGGATAAAGAATTTTTTGTACTGTAAGAAGAATAAATGAAATAAATAAATAAAATGAATACAACAGCAGATGAGATAAACTTGATACTGTAGCTAACAGCACAGTGTATTTTCTGTATTTCTCAATATTATATAGCTCCTTTCATCTAAGGATCACATGATCTGTATATATGTTCCATACTTCATAGCTGCATTGCCCATGAGCTCCATTTAGTTGCCTTCATGCAGAAGATGAGATATTAGCCAATATGGCAGCAATGGAGGGTCAATAAGCTTTTAGTTACGGTTCACTTAGACCCTGGCACCGGCCTGAGATGTATCACCAAATAACATGGGGGCTTCTGTATCAATCTTATTGCTGGTTGGTGCTCGGCTAATTCAATTAAGCCAAGCCTGCTGCGTTTCCCCTTTGGGAGTAAGAAGCTGATGAAAAAAATGAGTGCTTTAGCTCGATTGGAATTGCAAATAGTGGTATTTCTGTTTGAAATTGGAGCACTTGGCTTCATTGTGTGATTATTTGGGGTGTAAATTCAGCTGGATTCAATCAGCCACCAAAAAGGAAAAAAGAAAAGGAAATAGGACAAATAAAAGGAATAACTGTTTTAGATATAGAGCTACACTCCATCTGTACAGCTTTTGTTTTATGTCAAGAGTAATGGAAGGAAGGAAGGAAGAAAGGAAGTAAGGAAGGAAGGAAGGACATGTTATATGTACCTACTTACTGCCACTGAAGCATTGAAGCAGCTGTTACAGATATCTGGCTCCTGTTATTGAATGACCTAAATGACATTTTTCTTTAACAGTAACAAATGTAGCAAGTAATGATAAGTGTTTAAGCTGCTCTAATCAATGTTTTTGTATTTACAATGGTTCAAATAATTATTTGTAATGTGAAAGTTGTTGCTCATAATGATGAACATCACATATATATGTAATAAATACATCAACTATTAACAAGAAGTGACCTAAATAATGGTTTTACCAACAAAGACCACTCCAGTGAAGATTAGAATAGTTTATTGCGTGTTATGGAGGAGAGCCAAGACGTTGAAGAGGGATGAATTAGGGGTCCAGAGGGAGGAATAAGAGATGCAGGGACAGAGGGTCGAGGGTTGAAGGGGTAAGGATCGAGGGGTGATGGATGAGGGGGTGAGGGGAAGAAGAGTGAGGGGTGAGGGAAAATAAATCAGGTCCGCGGACAATTGGATGGAGGAGTATGGAGAATGCTGGTGGGAAGACAGATAGGAACCGTAGGTGTATAGACCCTCCATGTTACTGTATGCAGACAAAAGAAAGAAGGGAAGGGAAACAAGGGGTTTGGGGAGGGAGGGATGTGAAACTGAGTCAAAAGGGAAGTGAACAGAAAAGGTGTGCACAAGTATTTTATGTGTGGAAATGGGAGTTCAAGGTGTGGTCCTAGTCATGAATCTTCATTTGTTACATTGACAGTCTGCATTGTCCAAGGTAGATGACAAGTATAAGGTGAGCCAAAGCACAAATAGGTATATTTTATAACTTTCGGGAGCCAGGCTAATTGTTCCCCCCTGCTGCCAATCTGTAGGCTTTGCTAGGCAAACCACGCCCTGACTCTAGCTCTTTACATAAGGCACAGACATGAGAGTGGTATCGACCTTTTCAACTCACTGTCAGAAAGAAAGACAATGACTAGATTTCCCAAAATGCTCAACTATCCTTTTAAAGAAAAAATCCTGCTGTCAAATAAAATCAAGAATTTCCAAATAGGAACCTGAATGTGCCCCCTAAAGTTGATGTCTGTATGAGTAACAGATCAGGACATGCTCATTTGAAAACTACAAGTGTGAACTGATATGATGGCACTACAGTAAAGGTCACTGGAAAAGGTCACAGGGTCAAAATCAATAGGTTTCCTCCTCTGGGAATGTGCACAGAAAAAGTTCATGCTATCTGGCCATCAGTTCACTGGTTGGCAGAGATAACCAGATTGCTGTCCATACCTCTGCTGTGCCTTTATAAACAGATACAGCAACAGAGAGAAAACTGATACACTGTAAGTTACTTTCCCAAACAGGTCATCAGTTTTCTACTTTTTTATTTTGTTATTTTCCACAGGACAGAATAGGAAAATACCCGAGAATGCTTTCATGTTTCAGTGTTACCTATTCATGTGACAGCCATATCACCGCCTCTCCATGCTAGCAGCAGTAGCTGTGTGGCACTCAACATTTCGCTGTTCTCCCAGCGGCAAAAAGCAGCCGTCAGCACATTAAGTCAAGTATAAGAAGCTCCCGCTTTAATACTTCTAGCTCCTTCATAGCTCCTATGGCAGCAATTCAACATAGATTCTGTCAAGGTGATGGTTTTAGTAAGTTTAC
The DNA here is from genome assembly GCF_021292245.1 of Micropterus dolomieu. Lineage (NCBI taxonomy): Eukaryota > Metazoa > Chordata > Actinopteri > Centrarchiformes > Centrarchidae > Micropterus > Micropterus dolomieu. The sequence goes on along the minus strand of NC_060163.1, from coordinate 5,101,089 downwards.
TGTCAATAAAGTGGTTGTGCAACGTAGTCAGCTGCTGCTATATTTCACTGCGCCACCAAGGACAGTTAAAACAGGAGATCCAGATGCTGAACTGCCTTAAAACATTGAAAGCATTTAATTAAAATTCTTTCAACACAACATTTATCAAAATTCTATCTCTCTGTGGACAACATTAAACTCCAGTGAAATAATGTACATGTGTTGACAATTTACTGCATTTTAAAGAAATGCCTCCTTGGGGTGTTTCAGCTACATTTTAAAAGGCACTTTGAAATATGTGAATATATGATCCTGTTCAGACGGAAAACTCAAAGGTTAGATGTCAGATTATATTTAAATTATAATACATACGCTTAATCCAACATATAATATTGAGGGACGTGGTTTCTGGCCATGCAGTTCTGGTTTTACCTGCTGAAGTTCTGAAATATATATCTCTGAGATTTCTGATGTCACCTCAATACAATGGAGGCTGAATATAAGTTTTATAAGTGTTAATAGTTTAAAAATGACATTTAGAAAACTCATTAGTAACATCACTTTAAAGACTTAGTGTCCCTGTTTTGGACTGTAGGTGCAAAACTAAAATATTGCAGTAAATGCATTAAAGGGGCTATATGTAAGTTTTTGATTTTAATAAACAAAATTTTCATTGCCTTATTGTCAATGGGTTTAAAACTCACTCAGAAATGAAGCACACACCTGTTTTCTCCATTGCTTGCATCTGCCACTATTCTGCTTTTAATGTGGTGACATCGGGCTCGGATTCAGCTCTGTGTGCGCTTCCGAGCCTCTCTCTGACTACAACGACAACACGGCATGCAGTCCACTAACACCATAAAAAAACAGTCTCACAGCAAAACATAGGCTCCACGTAAAGATACTAAACAACAAAGGTTTATGTGCTGAAGCCCATCAGACCAAACAGGTTCAGATGATGTCGAGTAAGAACAAAATGAGCATTAGTAAAGCTGGAGAAACAGAAGAAGTCCCGTTAGCTCGCCGGCTAACACCGAGCAGTTGCTAATGTTATCCAGTGGAAAGTTATATCGCTTTCCACATGACTTTACCAACTAACACGACCCATGATACTATCCTGTGTACCACTGTTGATTTAGCCTGCAAGAAAGGATGTAATGGCAAAAAGCAAATGTGGAACGTTAGCCTACAGTGATGCAGCCAGTAAATCTACCGTGATGATCATGTAACGAGCATGAATTACAACCTGCACTTGATATAACTATTACTGTAACATTGCAGTAGGGGTTTCCCTGAGTTTTCAGTAAATTGTGTGAAGCTGTCTCCCTGCCTGTCTATAGCCGCTGTCACTGCCTTATTTCCGGGAGGATTGTGCCGATATGCGGTAGTGATGGCAAATTTGAGTCTTTTGACGGACTCATTCAAATCTCGTTCATTAAAATTAACTAATCTTTTTTTGAGTCATTTCGTTCATTTGAACTAGGCTAGTTATTGTTCTCAAACACGGAAGGCTGCCTGGCTTGCTTTATTTGACGAAGTATAATGCACAAATTCACCACTTGATTACTGTATATCATCATTATATTAACCCCCCTGGGCCCACAACCAAATTCAAACCATGTAAAAACCACAGAAATATGTTGTCAATTTGTAATCACCACTACTCCGGCTAAATCCTTCCATTTTCACAATCTTTCCCGAGTATACAACCAGACCAGCCATATAAAGGCTTATGTATATAATTACTATCATTATCTCTGAAGTGCTCATTCATACAGTAGCCTAACGTCCCTATCCATGAGTAAAATATTACTATCAGATTTGCAGTAAATATATTGAAGTAATAAGCTTGATACACTCTTTAAAATTCAACCAGTTTAATAATAATCTGGATCAAGCCACCAAGTTCTTAAAGAACTCCAGCACAGAGAGAGGAACAAAGAAATAAACACATATAAACGCAGCAGTTTAGCAGTTCTGGACGCAGAATGGGCCACATCAGGTCCGGATTCTGCAGACAGAGAAACATACATGAGCACATCGCTCAAACACTGCAGGTTGTTCACCAGTCATGAGCTGTGAAACAACAGCACGGCTCTGTTGGTAAATAAAAAGTAAAAGTTAAGTTGCGTTCTCTGGCGGACCTGGATCAGCTATTAGCTGTTTACAGGGCTAACACTAACGTTGCTACGTGGCTGTGTTTTAATGTTTTAATGACCGGGTCTGTTTGTTTTGGAGAGGAGACGACCTCGGAGGTAATTCGGCTCCCCGTAGAACCCTGCCAGGGCTCTGAAGTGGAGTGGACCCAGAACAAATCTCATCAGCTGTTAGCTGTAATGTTAAACACTAGCAGGACTAAAGTTACGGTGCAGCTGTATTAAAACTATAACTTAGCACAACATAATATTATGTTATGTATGTATGTTATGCTGTAATAATATTATGCTTTATAAAATGTCACATAATTAACAAAATAGCTATATAATGTCAGTCCAGTGACTGTTACCTGACAGCCTGCCTCTCATTCTCTGGTGCTGGCTGTCACTTAGCCTGCCGAGTCAACAAAAGACTGAGGAGGACCCATGTGAGCGGTGAGCGAGTAGTTCATTCCTGCTCCACAGTAGCTGTCACGTGACAAATGAACGACTTTTCCTGAGCTGACGGAGCCGGGGCAGCTGCCTTGTGACAAGTGAACGTAAGAGTCCAAGATCCTTCACGCATGCGTGAAAATGAACGAAAAACTTACAGAGACAATCCGTTCCTCCCGAGTCATATACACGATTAGGTGTTATGAACAAAACGTTCTTTAACGACACAACACTAATATGCGGCTCGCTGCGCTGAATGAAGTAAGGTTACGGGGCCTGTGTTGATCTGCCTCTGAGACGGGAGCGGTGAAGTAACAGAGCGTTTGGAGTGAAAAGCCACAGTCTGCATGCTGGTGTTCCTCTGTTTATTTCAGGATTTCTGTATGAAAGTGGTTGTGTTTTGGATTCTGCTCGCTCATGAGTTCAAGCGAGCACGGGTACGAGCACACACCTGGTATCTTAAAACCGCACCGCTAGTGGCCGCTGGAAACTACATAATGTCCCTTTAAGAGGAATTGAATAACAGAATTTAACTGACATTAAATTCACCTCGGGAACCCTTTGAAAAGGCATAATTGATAATAGTTAATTTGCCTCAGTCTAAAGGTTGTTACAGGGTTATTTAATCAGTCTCATCAAATATACCGACCTATCAATTTGGGACTCTGATTAACAAATAAATTAATAACTACAACTATAATTATTATCAATGTCTAGTAATGCTTTAATGGTTTTGGGGAACTGAGTAGTAGAGGTTCACAGCATTCATTGTTGTGCAACATTAAATAGACCAGTGTGTATCGTAAAACGCATTTATTTTAAAAGAGTGCATGTTTGTGATGCATGTTCAGTATGAACACGTGTTAGGTCCGAAACAAGAGTATGTGAAGTGGCAGCTTTGAGTTTCCTTTCTGTGTGTGTGGCTATGTCTAAGAGTAATTCCAAGTATATGTATGTGGTCTGTGTAGGATAACGGTGACAGAAAAAGAGCGTGGTTAGTTTGCACCTTGCACTTGAGCAGTTTTGTGCTTAGCTGTTACGTTATGCTATCTAGACATGCCCAGTTACCCCTTCATGAAGGGAGTGGGGTTCCTTGACGTGCTGCTTTGTTAGCTGGTGATTCCGTTGTCCATTAATGAGCCAGGCTGGAAAAAGTTGTAGTTCCAATGTCGAATGCACTTTTTGTCGGATTGTGCAGGTCAGAGGAAACCGTTCACTCTAGGGCTGAACGATTACTCGTTTTCAAATTGAAATTGCAATTTGAAAGAACGTGATTAGCTAATCGGGAAGATGGCGATTAAAATGTAGGTTAATTATACAGTGCTTCTGACCCGTTCAGTCATGCAGTTACAAATACATTCCGTTGTCGTCCTTGTCTGCAGGCTACTGTTACATATCCACATGGAGCATTTCAATAAGAGCGTTTTGCCTGTCAGATTTTGCATATTTGTACAGTTGTCCTTGATTTTTGTGCTTCTACCATGGTTAAGTAGTCTATGTATTTGAATTGTTTCTTTTTTTGTCTGTTTTAACTGTGTTTATTGTTGATGTACGATCAGGTACCTGCAAAAGGTGTTTTAATTTGAAAATCTATGCTGTTCTGTCTGACTTCCTGCCTGGTTCATCTGCTGTGTGCTGCTTGACATGGCTTCAGTCATAAATAGACTGGCAGTGAATATTAAACTTTAGAAAAACTTAAATAAAAAAATAAAAAAATAAAAAAATCGCAAATCGAATCGTAATTGCAGTATTTGGCAGAAAAATAGTAATTAGATTTTTCCCCCAAATTGTTCAGCCCTAGTTCAGAATGACCAGCTTGGCGGAGACTTGCTCCTGTTGCTTGCAAAGTTAGCTGGGAGACTATGTGGCATACGTTCATAGTAAAAATTAACTGTCATGCAATGAACAAGTTCCTCTCTGGAGTTCCAATTGTGCCTATAGGACTATTTCTTTTGTGTGAAGTAGTTCCAGATCTGTGGATTAAATAAAAAAGTAACAAGGGCATTGTTTCTGGAAGGATACCTTATTTTTAATTGCCAATTCTGTAAGCACTTTTAATAAAATCCTATTCACATCTGGGTTGACATAAAGACTCACCTGGACTTATGCGAAAGAAACACAATCTGGATCAAGCCACCAGGTAAACACATTTCAAAGCAGTAAGTAGGTTTATCCTGCTGTACTGTAAATAGCTTTTAATCAGTCTCTGTAGGATTATATCGCTATAGTCAAGAGTTTCTCCATATCACCGCTGCAAACATAAAGCAGCCAATTGGCTAAAACAGTCTATGGGATTTCCTACAGATGGTGGTGTCATTTTCCAACGAGAGAATTGATTGGTCAGTAGGCGGCCTTTTCACAGAGTTGAAATCTTATCTCTTATCTGGAGCAGGTTAGCCGTTCAGCATAAGTTACCATGGAGATCTACCACGGTAAGAAGTGAACCACCTTCGTGGTACTGAAAACCCAGGCTTTACCCCAAAGTTACCTGGATAAGCTCAAATCCTGCTTCGTGGTACAGGCCTCTGGTCTGTGTACTTCTGTGTAGGTTGTTGTTTTACCCATGTCTGCTCTGAGTTCTGTCTGTGTTCCTTGTTGGTGGTTGCTTGTGTCTGTTCCCCCAGTAATTCCTCTGCTTGTTTGTCCACTAAATACTTTGAGTACCGGTTAATGTACGGCCTTGTGTTTTGCATCTGTAAGTGTCTCTCTGTTCCCCCCTGCTGTCTATCAACCTGCCTCATTATCCCTGATCCCTGTTACCTGTGATGCTCCCGCCCTGCTCATTAGTCCCTGGTATATATACAGGCGCTGGTCATATAATTAGAATATCATCAAAAAGTTGATTTATTTCAGTAATTCAAAAAGTGAAACTTGTATAATGTATACGATCATTCCTTTTAATTTTGATGATTATAACTGACAACTAAGGAAAACCCCAAAATCAGTATCTCAGAAAATTAGAATATTGTGAAATGCTTCCTGCTGCTGACCAACTTTATGGAGATGCAGATTTCATTTTCCAACAGGACTTGGCACCTGCACACAGTGCCAAAGCTACCAGTACCTGGTTTAAGGACCTCAATTGGCCAGCAAACTCACCTGACCTTAACCCTATAGAAAATCTATGGGGTACTGTGAAGAGGAAGATGCGATACACCAGACCCAACAATGCAGAAGAGCTGAAGGCCACTATCAGAGCAACCTGGGCTCTCATAACACCTGAGCAGTGCCACAGACTGATGGACTCCATGCCACGCCGCATTGCTGCAGTAATTCAGGCAAAAGGAGCCCCAACTAAGTATTGAGTGCTGTACATGCTCATACTTTTCATGTTCATAGCCAACATTTCTAAAAATCCTTTTTTTGTAATATTCTAATTTTCGGAGATACTGATTTTGGGATTTTCATTAGTTGTCAGTTTTAATCATCACAATTAAATGAAATAAACATTTGCAATATATCAGTCTGTGTGTAATGAATGAGTTTCCTGTCGTGTTTTTGGATTTTGCCTGCCTCCAACCAGTAAGCCTTGTATCTTGCTTGTGTGGATTAAAAAGCCTGAACTCAATCTCTTCTCCAATGTCTTGCATTTGGGCTTTCACCTCCTCTGCACTCACCCACGAAATCCTGACAGCTCCTGACTTTTGTTTTAAGACAGCCTAAAAATAGTGAACCTATCCTTTAAGCAACATTATGTAGTATTTTTATCCTAAAATAACAGCTTCAAAATCATTTTGATAGTGCACTGACTTGCAATAAGGCTCAGCAGCCTCTATGGAAACAACGTTAGCTAATGGCAGAGGCAAAGAGATTGAAGAGGATGTTGAAGGAGGAAGCTCAGAAGAGAAAAAGAGTGGACAGGAGCTTTGTGAAATAAGAGGTTAAAAGACAGACACACAGATAGCAGTCTTTCTCTTGGACTAGTAATAGTGCTATTTCCTGTATAAGACTTAATGCTTAGTCATCATCGTGAACTTGTTTGGCAAGGGCTTGAATGTAGCTTTAATTTAACTTTGGTTTCCAAATAACCTGTTTTTTAATCACTGATGTGGGTCAAGCTCTAAAACACTTGATCTTACATTTCCCATAATGCAAATTACCAGTTTTTTGTTAGACTTTAGAAAAGTCTGACAGAGGACGTTATTAAACTCTTTCCACAGGCTGAGTACTACATGTACTGACGAGTAAACTGACCTTCAGTGTAAAATCAGTGAATTGACACCATCAAGGTTGAAGGTGGGACTTTGTTTGCTGCCTTTTTCCACCTCCAGACTAAATATCAATAACTCTGCTTGCGTGGGTGTGAATGTGTCATCCATTCATTGTCTCTTACTAATAACCCCCCTGACACTATCTGCACGTCGTCAAACAAGGACAGTGAAGAAGTACGCCTCAGTCCTCTGTCACATCTGTCTCACCTGGAAATAAACAACGTGGCTGCAGACAGCATTCAGGACAGATAGTGTACTGGGTTGTAAGTCACCCTGAACTACTAAGGTAGGTGAGATATTGTGTTGCAGAGGACAAAGAGTTCTGAAAAAGGAAATGACTGGGCTAAGAGTTGAAGAAGAGACAGAGTTGTGTAAATAGAATGACAGAGGTGGTTGGTAGTCTGGACTAGTAGTCTGGACTACCAACCACCAAGTAAGAGAAGTGATGGGGACTGATGGAGACACTTGAGTGATGAAGTGATATATTTGGAGACTGCTCGACACAATAAGTGAAGACAGTAACAGTACGGAAAAGTGTTTTTGACACTGATAAGACACCGTACCTAGCCGAGATGCAGCAGCTGTCAGGTAACCAAGCTAACTAGAGGGACCGCGCTGTGGAATAAGTCATTTGTGTCTGCCAGGCCAGCAGAAATCCTTATGTGGTCTACCTGATTAAATGTGATGCTGCAAATGACACTAGTGATTTCTTTTTCTGCTGTTGTTTTATATCCCTTTCTAAAACTGATTTATTTATTGTATGTGCTATTTATTTAGCCACATCAACGGCTTTAAATCTATAGTCAAGTGAGTTAACAATAGACTAAAATTGAAATTAAAAAAACTACGTCCCAGGTCCGTTCAGCTAAAAAAAATTTTTTTTTACAGAGACAACTGATCAGAAGAGCAAAACAATTATTGTACACATAGTGTCTTTAAAGTAAATGTGTCCATGTGTACATTTAAACTGTGGCAGTGGCATTTTTCTTTTGAATTAGTCCTGTAACGTTATCCCCACCACTCGCAGCCATTGAGTACCTTTTTGTGTGCAAGTAAAGGCAAGGGAATGAAGCAGAGCAGAGGAAAAGGTGAGCAGTGAAGCTGACAGTTTGGCAGCAAATGTACATGTCTTGTGTGTGTGCTGTTTACCAGCTGCGGGAAAGGTGAAGGGGGTTGTCGTGCTGAAGATGGTAGATTCACACAGCGTTGCCCGCCTACACTGAGGCGGTCCACTACAAAACATGCTCAATAGAGCATCTCCGAATCAGTTTAAATCACAAAAATGTGATGCTGGACCTTTTTATATACAGGCTATGTGCTGGACAACACATTTCTGGAAGTAAACACAAAAGAAGGTGCTGAACTTTGTTCCTCCTTCAATAGGAAGGCTTTATGTAAGCAAAGCTAGAGCCAGGATGTGGTTAGCTTAGCTTAGCATAGAGACTGGGTTTTTTTTTATGGCCACTCCATTGAGTCTTGCCATCATAGTGAGGCCAGGCAACCAGGCACAAGCAAGGCACTGCGCCTGGCCAAGAAATAGTAGGCAGTTTTTTTTTTACCCCTTGGCCAAAGCCACTCTTGCTAAGTTAAGCTAAAGGTCTAATGGCTCTAGCTTTGCTTTTAGTGAACAGACGTGAGAGCGTAGCCAGTTCTCATTTCCAGGGTGTCAAATGCTTTGTCGCTGGTCAGTATACAGGTGCACAAGGTACCCTTCAGTGTCTGACGCTCTCAAGCTTATTTCCTTAAATGTTGAATTATTCCTTTTTATTTCTACTCCCTTCCCCTACATATTGTGCCTCTAAACAGGAAAACTGTAAAACATGAGCCAAAACACAGCATTTACAGGAGTGTTGCGTTTGGTTTATTTTACCTGCTTAACCCCTTGACGCCGATTGTCGTGAATTCGCATCACAACTATTCCTTTCAGACTGCAAGCCAAGATAGTGCATGAATTCCCCCAATGCCTGTTGGTGCATATTCCATACGTACCTAGGAACCTTTTGCAAGCCCTGGTTTCTTGTTTATGCCTGTTGTTGCTAATTTGCATCATACCTACACATACCTGAATTTATATCTTTTCTACGTTCTAAAGACAAATTAACAATCTTCACTTAATTTAACATCAGCTTGAGAGCAAATGAAAACAAATATATATATATATTTTTTTTTTATTGTAAAAGAATTCAGGCGTCAAGGGGTTAAAACCTCAGTACAGCCTTTATGTAAACATCAACATGCGCACTTTCACTTTTTAGGTCCTAAAGAACAGCCACACATCCTTAGTAAATATCTCTCTTGGTATTTCAAGACGTAGGTATTCATCAGTTTTTTTTAATTAATTAAACAAATAATTGCTCTCTTGCTCTGAGCTATGTAACATTGCTTAGCATCTAATGCAGCAACAAATTATGTCTGTGTGTCAGTACACATTGTTGTGATCCGTTTGAGCATTTAATGATGCAGAGTAAAATGTTTCTAACAGTGTGATCATCCCACAAATCCATCTGGTTTGTGAAGCACCTTTCAGTCCTGACAAGGAAAGCGCCTGAAGGAAACACTGAAGACTTCTCAGCTGATTGCTTGAAAATGATGAAATGCGAAGACTCTTATCTGACCTGAAAAATCTACATCAGTCGATCTTAATTTTGACACTACACAACTAGGCTGACACTGTGTCCGGCGATAGGCTCTGTGAGTCATCCGTCAGAGAGGCTGAAAGTTAGTATCGGCTCTAAAATCTCTTAGGTTAATAAAGCGCTGCTTCACTTCAGGCATGCGTTGCGGTGCAGAAATGGCCTGGGATCCATCGCGGCAGAACAGGTTCCTGATAAGAGTGTTTCAGTGAAAAGAGAAAAGCAGATCAAGTGAGAGGGATTAAGAGATATTGTGTCAGTCTGGCACACACAGCTGTGATTCACAGCAGTTATGTAATAAGCCAAGTAATAAGACCTCCCCAGTTGGACATGAACATGCGTGTGGAAAAGGTCAGTCACATGATGGGTGATGATGCAGGTCAAGGCACTGTGCAGGCAAGACTCCACCTTAACATCTCAACAGGACAGAGCTGATACATTTAAAACACTGTATGAGTGGAGAAGTTTGAACTGTACAGATGAACTCTGGTCTGAGGTTAGTACATTAGAGAACCGCATTGACATAGCTGACAGAGACCAGTGTGTGTGTGTGTGTGTGTGTGTGTTGTTAATCTAATACTACATGTTTAATACTATATCTTATAGAAAAAACTACTACGACAGCTGCTCCAGTAGTAATTTAAACATTGGAGTAGTGAACGGTGTGGGTCTTTGCAACCATTTAACTGGTCATTTTTACAATAAAGTAAAAAATTATAATTATTTATTAATTATTAAAATTATGCAGGTGGGAAAAAAAGTAGCTTGTTGACATTCTTTATATTTAAAGTTCCCCTCCAGACAATACTCTGCTCTGATTAATCTTGTGTGGATCATGGTTTTCCCACAAAAAAAAAGTAAAAATAAAATGCAAAGCACATGGAAGACACATTTCTGTCTCATTGAGAAATTCTGGATCTATGAACCGCCGCTGCCTGCACTAGGTTGACCCGTGAAAGAGCAGTGTGCATCAAGGTGGCTAAGGTTAAAGGAAACATTGGAGTTACATGTTTGAGCCTCAGTCAGACACAGATGAGGACTCTGCTGTGCACCAAAATCGGCTATTAGCAGATGTATCAGAATGGTTAAGAGTAATCAGCATCCTTTATTTTTTTCTGTTGTTTGTTAGCTTGTCTGTAGCTGACCCAGTGTGAAACATACAATATCTTCTTCACATTGTTATTATGTAGTAAATAGTGGAAGGAATTTATGGTCTCAGTCGCTAGTTGAAGTCTTCTTCATAGCAGCATGATGTTGATTTGGTAAATTATGGTCCTGTTTAGAGGAAAATAGACGATAAAGCAGGGTATGCTTTAAGGCTATCTTGTGATTGACAAGTCACTACCAAAGCCACCTGTCACTCAGGATAGAGGTGTAGCAATGCATCCATGGCACTGTGTACATTTAACATTTTGGTGGCCTAACAATATCTTGTTCAGAGTTCAGTTGTACTAAAAATCAGCTATACAAGGAGTAAGCTATACATTCTTTCCAGTAGGTACATTTTCTTTTAAGCCCTAGTCAAAATTAGCATCCCGTCACAGTTGACGTGAATTACGGCTGCACCTTGCTAACCGAGCTAGCGCTACTTTTGGGCTAACCATTAACCCTAACCCCTTGCTCCTGCTTGTGAGGACACGGTATCCACTTCTTTTATACAGTTCATGGTTTGAATGTCAGATTTTAGGAACAGACATCTCCCCCTAGAGGACTGTAAAACACCTCTCTACTGACATATTTTGCACATTTTTGAGTGGAGCGGATCTTTACATTTTTATAATTGCCAAATCATAATATAATACAGGAGAGAACAATAACATAATGCAATTTAAAATACCTTTATTTATTAGTGTACTTAATATAGTACAATATTAATGTAATATTTTGAAATCACACTTGAGAGATACAAAATGAAATGAAAAAAAACAAAACATGAACATTTATTCATTTAGCTGACGCTTTTATCCAAAGCAACTTTTGCTATATATGTCAGAGGTCACACGCCTCTGGAGCAACTAGGGGTCAAGTGTCTTACTCAGGACCCAGGTCTCTGCTCCATCACCACCCCCGCATCAAAGATCAATTTGATGCGAAATGAAAAAAATGTAAAGAACTCAGCATGACCAGATTTTCCATCAGCCTGGTGGGAGTGGTGAGGGGTAGCTGAGCCAAGATTATCTGGTCTAGACAACAGCAAGAAAGCAATCAGGCTCTGTTGAAAACAAGTGAAAGCTCAGTGACCGTGTTGGGACAAAAATGGTGTTTGGACGCAATGGACATGCTGATCCTGCAGGATGAGGGTCTCATGTGAATCTTTAAGTTGTTTACTTCTGCAAACTGAGACTACAGCCTTGAAATGTATTAAACTGGGAATTGACCTTTGACTAGAGTTGGGCCGATAGACGATGCCATCGTCCATCACTGATGGCTGCCAGACATCATGACGTTGAGAAGGCATCTTGATGGTAAAACCTCGCCCCCTGGCAAAGAAAATCTAAATTTTTCACATAATACCACCATTTTAAAGCAGGTTTTAATCACCACGAACATTATTATTATGAATTTTAAATAGGCTATACTTCGTACCTTCCTCAGAATTCTCTTCTCCCCACACTCAGACACATAAGAGGCCTAACGTACACCTCAGGTAAACACACCACATCTCTCTGTCCCCCCGATGTCATCGTCCATCCCGATGTTTCAAATATAGACATCAATTTTGTAGACAACCCTACCTTTGACTAAAACCCGGCGTCTGTAAGCCAATTGTCCAACAACAGCGTAGCAACCGTAACTATGCACAGCAGGCCTCTCAAGCAATGAATTTCTCCACAAGTTGAAGCTGCTTGCATGAATCTCTGGTAAGAGCTATCCGCATTAAAGAGTTTGGAGAGTAGCTTCTTCTTTTAGCCCTTCCAAAACCAAAACACAAGATAAAAATGGTAAGAAATGGATTACAGGGTAAACATAGTTCACAAATAGCTCACAAATAGCACATCCAAAAACACTATCCAAGTTTAGGCTAACTTTAACAGCTCGCGTTATGTTTGCCAAACACATTGGTTAGTCCTAATACTAAAAGCCTTTTCTCTTTGAAAACATGAACACATCCCTAAGCTAAGTTGCCAAACAGGGTTATGTTTCAACAAAATAACAGGCTGATCTAATTAGTTTTTGCCCTGGACCTGTTATCTTTATCCATAGTCTTTTAGCACAATATCATAGATGGAAACTGAATCTATCAAATTCAGGATTCTTGTGGAGACAGTATTTTTTCTGCCTCTGTCTAACATAAAGGACTCATTGTTTCAGAAATTAATAAGACGTATGAGTGGTAAATCTGTCACTTTTATTATTGTAAATTGCACATGTGCTATGTGAGTCGAAAAAGGTTCAACTAACTAGCACAGTGAATGCTGACAATATGTATTTTCTCCTCATGCTTCAGTCTTACATTGTACTAACCGTGCATGGCTCAGTATCAGTATGAGGTATGGATGCCCCGTCTGGACCTCATCCATTGGGATGTTAATAATTGTTTGGGAAGAAATTTTTAACTACTGACTTGAGATTTATGGCTACATTATAAAACATTTAGCTTAAAATTCTCCTGAGGGGGACACAAAAAATTTAGCAGAGGTAAACAAGAATGATTCACCAAAACCCCCATCCCTCGCAGCACCGGCCTGCGTTGTTCATCTCTCAAACATGTTCAAACAAAACTGCTCTTGACAGACACATGCAGCACGGGGCAGACAGCAGCTTGGCCGGTGCTGCAGAGAGCACAGTCAATCACATTTTGCTATGTATGGGAGCAGCAGGGGTTATTATGGCTACAGTGTAGGCTTGGCAGGCTGAGCTATATTAGTTAGGCTGGCTGGTTCTTCATCCTGGCCCAAACTGAATTCCCCAGCTGACTGAGCTGAGTGGGGCGCCTGGATGATTGCCTGGGACCTTTCAATTTACCCCTCTTCACACCTGGTCCCAGTGGGGGAGCGGGAGACAAGGATAAACTCATAATACCCACATGAAATTGTGTGACGGCGCATTGCATACAGTTTTAATAGCTCATATACATATAATACAGCTCATTACAGGACTTAAAATGTGAGCAAACACATTAGAAAAGGCCTGTAGCGCGTCCCAGTGGACTGGCATGATCCACATGTTTAGTTTTACATCTCTCGCACCGCACAGTGCTTTGGAGATGATTGCCCTGCATGGTATTTAACACCAGAGCACATTAGAGCCCGCTCACATCGACTGTGTTGCGGAAAAGCGGAGATAGAGACGTGGAAAGATCTAGGGAATCACAGTATGATCATACACCCTGAAACCATACAGCACACTGTACCCCAAGGTTCACTGCTGCTCTGACCTAGATAAACTACTTAAGTTCGGGAGCACTGGGGCAATTACTGAAAAGAAGATTCCACGGGCACAATGCCTTAATTAGACATGCGGTTTTAACTGCCGGCTGATACTGGTTAAATTAATCAGAATAAAGAATGGGCTTCAGGACGAAAAAAAATAAGCGAAAGAGTAGTGAAAGGGGAAAGATTAAAAGCTATGAGAAGGAAGGCAAATCTATCATGGGAAAAACTCTGAGTTATGTAAACTTAACTATAGCTCTGCCAAACAAAACAATCGACTTGCCTTTATATACTTCCTTAAAAAATGCACCTGTGGCATTTGTTAGATGCAGGTTATATGTGTTGTTATTTTTTAGCATGTCTGTCAATACCCCTGTTACTCTGGGGTATCCAAAATGTATTACCTCTGTGTTTTGCGCATCCCTTCATTCCTGCTGTTTTTTTTCTTTTTGATCAACTATACAAGCTGAAAAACAAGCAACAAGTATTTATGTGAGCAAGAAGTAGGTCAAGATGGCTGCTTTTACCATCTAGAGGCACTCATCTCTTTGTTTGCTCCCTTCCTATCAGGCCGTATGCTGTTGCCACAATCAATGTGCAATCAATCCCATTCAATCCCTGACAGAGAATAATGAAGAAAATAGATTTAATTTCAGTGTACTGTTACGTGGTTTGGGGGACGGAGAGGAAGAAGCAGAAAGTTACGGAGGTGAAAGGGAGGAAGACATGCCATCATCTGGCCAGACTGTCCTCACTAGAAGAACAATAGCATTGAACATTTGTTCAAACAGTGTTCAATAATCTGTTTACTATAGAGATGGCAGGTCAGACAATTCTCATAGAAGTAATTTTTGGATATGGGTCTTTTTGGAAGTCATTTTGTCATTTGGGTATGAAGACTTGTTGCATCTGGCAGACATCTGATGTAGAGCTCTGGCTGGGACCCAAATATTTAGTGCTATGGTTGATAGTTATGAGTTGAGAAAAAACACAGTTTCATACACAAATATGATAAATAATCCACCTACTCATCATACCTTGTTCGACCCATTAGAAGGGAATGTAAACCTTTAACATACTGACAGGGAATGTAAACCTTTTTATATTAACAGGCTAAATAAACCGTTTATTACAATAACTAGTTCTGTACTAACTGACAAAGACATTGCTTTCCTCAAATTACCAACGGTTTATAACATTCCAGGCAAGATAATGAGATTTAATAAGTATGGATGACCTTTAACTAACACAAAACCTATTTTTATAAACAAAATACAAATAAAACACTTTCAGTATAAAACTAAGAAAATGCCCAGGAGCTGTAAACATTAACGGTGGACATTTACATTGACTAAAGAGCGGGAGTGCTATCTAACATTTTTGTTTGTTTTACTGTTACTGTCATTCTTAACGGGCGTCCACAATGAATACGAAAAACAACTTAAACACAAGAGATAATGATTCATTATGTCTAATTATCATTTTTGTGCTTTTGTGTAACTCACTGACCTGTAAAACAGGAGAAATGAACAACACTAGAAACTTGCTGCCGTTGGCCTTGACGGTCTTACCAGAATGTCAAAATTACGACAGCTATGTCATCAAAACAGTCGCCAACCGGCAGTAGGAAAGCGCTCTGCTGCCCCCTACTGTCTTTGTGGAGTACATATTCGTAATGCTAAAACATTGGAGGACTTCGGTGACTCAACATTAACTTTATACACAGTGTTACAAAACAAAAGATATTGTTAAATTAAACCAAAAATAAAATGTGACCATACATTTTTAATTTTTCAGGGTTACAAACCATAACTTAATATTTTTTCAAAATAGTGTTAAAATAGCTTCTCGTCTTCTTCATCTTCTTCATCACATCTCGTGAGCTAAAAGTTTATCGTCACACCCCTAATCTGAGTCCTTACGACCCCACGGCTTTTTAACACAAATTCACACCATAAAGGGATGAGAAAGAAATTTTTTTTCTGTAACAGAAAATATGTTTTTTTATGAATAGAAGAGAAAATATGTTTGTCGTATGGGTTTGTTTTTTTGTGCAAAATACTGGAGAGCAAAATAACTTTGGTAGGAGTGTTCCCATCTTATGTCAACAGCAATGCCAAAACCTGTGTTTTTGGCATCACAAATAAAGCGAAGCCTGTGAGCTTCAGGCAGTCAAAGATGCCAGAAATATGCACAGCGTTGATATTTGGCATCTAGAGTCTGAGCATAGTGTAAGCTTAGTGGCGGACTGGAGTCAACATTACTTAATTTTATGGATCCACAAGCCAAAAAGGTTGGAAACTAGGGATGAGTGAGTACACTGTTATTTTTATCTGTTCAACCAACTAAATTATCTGAATCCATATCAATACGAAAGGGCGGGGCTTAAACCGGACTTGGGTGGGACTAACTGGAAGTTGTTCATTTAAGCTTGAAATGGATTCTCGTACTGTTCCAGGTACTCGTTTCAGCCAAGTACTTACTCAACCCTAATGGAAACTACTGCATTATTCATTGACAAGACAAGGGTTTAACCAATCGTAAATGTTGACAGAGTGCTTGAAAGCCAGAAAAATGCAGCTTGTCAGTGTTTTTAAAGATGGCTACCCAGAGATGGGGACTCGAGTTTGAGACTCGGACTCGAGTCCAACTTAAGTCGAACACACAATGGCAAGGCGCAAACAAAGACGTGCTGAACGCAAAACACGTTAGTAACTTGTGGTGAGTAAACATGTTTAGCTCAGCATTGGCCATCTAACGTTAGCTTGTGTCTTGCTTCAGCTACGACCTACGGGAGGTTAAGTCCGACTGTCGTTCGTTATGAAAAGATTAATGAGTGTTTGTTTACTTGCCAAACTTGTGGTGGTCGATTAACGTAATCATTCACCTCCCGATGGCTGCCATCACGTTATTTTTAACGTTGCCTGAAAACAGGTTACAGGTTTATTGTTGATCATGTAACGTTACAGTTTTATTTATTTATAACTTTACACTGGTTTGAGAGTCTGGGATATGTGTTGACTTACAGTAGTTTATAAGCTGTCATTAATTGTAGACGCATCAGGCTACATGGTTGTGCACTGTAAAAAACAGGTTACAGCTTTATTGTTGATCATGTAACGTTACAGTTTTATTTAGTTAACGTCACACTGGGTTTGAGAGTCTGCGGGGAGTGTTGACTCACAGTAGGCTGGTTAATAAGCTGTCAATAATTGTATTGCACATTTCATGGTTGTGCTCTGTAAGTGAAAAACAGGTTACAGTTACAGAATTCCTTATAGCTATGCAGCTTTATAAGCAGCCTGGATTGAACGCAGCAGGTGATACAACATTCATTATAACCACGAGTGACTTGAGACTTGACTTGGACTCTAGCTCAAAGACTTGTGAGCATCTCTGAGGCTACCACAGGAGGTCGAGGCCCTTTCTATTTTTTCTTTTCTTTAATCATTTAGGCATCCCCTACCAAGCCTAGGACAAACAACATCAAAAATGAATACGCAGTGTTTAACGCCAAAATCAGACATTAAGTGATACTGCAATCACAAATTTCTTTTTGTCAGATTCATACTTAGGATAGCTGGATCTCATGTTTTAGAAATATCCTGTAGAACCCTTATTGATGCGGCTGGACAATGTTGATTGGCAGGACTGGCTGAATGCACATGAGTGATGAGCTGAGATCACTTGTGGGAACAATAGTGTACAGCTCACTTTTGTCTGTCATCTGTTGTCACATTTATTCCTGCTATGGATACACTCCTTCCAGAAATAAGCGTCTATGAAGACAATAAAGAGTGTTAGTTACTTCCACACTTGCTCGTCCGCTGCTCCTCCTGTCCCTCTCTTTGTGCTTGCCTTCTGGAGGAGGATCAGTGAAAGCGGTGAACAGGTGTGAGCAGGTGCGCTGAAGGGGTTTGATCTCTCCCTCGCTGGCCTCATTTATCTCTCTCTGTCACATCCAGCTGTGGCTTTCTGTTGCTACCTCATTGTCATTCTGGAGGGATGTCTGTCCTCCAAACTTATCTGTAGACAAGCCGGGCTCTTACACTGATTACACAGATCCTCCAGGAAGAGAAACCCATCTCAGGCATTATCTTGCTCCTGTTGGTAACAAAAAGAAGCCTCGCACCAACCACAAACTGGCAGTAATTGAATAGTTCATCTGATAAGGGAGATTCAAGACCAAAGATCTGACATGTTTTGTCTGCAAACATGAATCACACATGTTATAAACAAGCCAATGCTTCAGCCACATCATCTCAACTGATTTATTTGGAGGTAAAACTTGAACAGCACACCTAAAATCCCTGATTGCACAGGAGACTGTGTCCGCAAATTTACTTCAAGTATGGTACAGTAGGTCAAACTGTGATGGATGTTTGCAGTTTTGAGTATAACTTTGTGGTTCAACATCATTGACTTTTCCAAATACTTTTGGAGATTTGCAATTGAAAACTGAGTGAAAGGCTGAGAAATAGCTTATGGTTTTGGAGATTTGAGGTGAGATTTTGCTCTTTGAGTGAGAGGTTTCAAAAATCGAGTGATTTTGTGTGTAAGCAGTTGTACAAAAACTGTAAACTTTTGTCAATATGGACATGCCACCCAGTGTTCAATTTGATCAATTAGATTTTCCACAATTTAATCTTTTAGTTCACTTTATGGAAACAATGAGCACCAAAGTATTATTCATTCATTACAGGCACAGTGAGTGAATTAAGGGCCTGTCCCAAATATAGACAGTGATAAAAGCAAATCCAAGTCCAGGCTTTTGATTGAAGTTTTACGGCATACAGAATTATGGCCTAATACAGTTAATGTGTCTAACGTAACAGTAAACAGTTATGTTACACCATCCATCCATCCATCCATCGTCAACCGCTTATCCTGCTTACAGGGTCGTGGGGAGCTGGAGCCAATCCCAGCTGACATCGGGCGAAAGGCGGGGTACACCCTGGACAGGTCGCCAGTCCATCGCAGGGTTATGTTACTCATTCAGCTTTAATGCATGCATAATAATAATTCTAAATATACATTCCAAAACCACATTTTCACGAGCAGCACTGGCAGAGTGGGCACAGGTAGGCAGGTAAGTAGGTAGACAGGCAAGTAGACCAGCCAATCATTTGATTGGCCGTGCTTTACAGTCATTGGACAGCAACAAATGGCAGATTGTTTTCATTTTTGTGTCAGAGCATTACATTTATTGATTGCCGACGGGATGTAAAGAGAACTTTAACAAATTTAACACACGTGCTCCTGAAATAAATTGCCTACCCTAGCTTTATTTTTTGGAGTGTGTGTTATTTTTTTCATTTGCATGTGTTTTCTTAAGCTGCAGTGTATTGAGCTCTCAGGGCCACCATAGCAAACAGCTGCCTGCTGCGTGTGGAAACGAGGCTGATGAGAGCGGTAAGAGTGAACCTAGTTAAGCTGATAAAATCTAGTTAATTTGCATTTAATCTGCATGTTCTCAGCAAGGCTGAGCGATGCTGCAGTCGTCAGATAATCCTCAGTGGGTTTGTCTCTATGACTAACACCTTTATTACACATTTGACCTTTTGTTCATATTACAATATTGTAACTTTAAGGATTTTCAAAGACAATCAGTGTAGAGTATTGTTCATCAAATAAAAAATTCTACACATCATCAGTACTGCGCCAAAACCATCATATTAGAGATGAATGACAGAGCACATTTTGTGATTTTTGAAAAAACATAATGCATCATCGCATGTTCACACAAACACACTGGTGCGCACTTATTTATATTTGTTCTGAGGAGAGGATATCTGATACCTCTAACTAGAACAGTCAGTATCATCCTGTTCTTGGAGATGTAAGTGAGGGAACAGAGTGCCCTTCAGATGGCCGTATGGCATTGGACTGACGTCACATGAAACAAGCCACACAGGGAGTTAAAGACTGGAACGATGCTGTTGGGTGTGGAAGTCCCAATTAAGAAAATGATGAAAAATCAGGAATGATAAAATCGAACATGATTAATGACGTTAAAAAAGCAAATAAATTCATTAGGAAGTAAAAATAATGACATTGTATGTAGTATCATAATTATTAGGGATATGTCTGATCTATTAATCCAATACAAAAAATCATACAGATACATTTGTAACGATATAGTTCACTGATTCAAAACCATTTTTCTATGATTAATATTGATTCAACTCATTGGTTGGTAGGAATATTTCTACTTGTTTATGAAATAAATCTATCCCCCAAAACATTATTGTCTGCCACATCAGTAAAAATTGTAGCTCTGAGGGTGTTTGAGGGGCAGGAGCAAAAAAAAACTAAAAGTACGATGGCAACATTCTGCAGGGATTATTTATACTCCTCATTTCCTCCATACGAGCATGTTTTGTCAGATAAGTGTGATCGCTGATATTTCTTTGAAAGGGAAGTGGGGTGTTCCGGTCGGCTGATACCTTGACTGAACCAAATTATCCTGTCCAAAATCCTGTCCTTGCCTCCCCCTTCCTACCATTAGACACAACCAGACAGCATCATGATGAAATCAGCAAAAACGGCTCAGTGTCCAGTCAGCACATTTGTCCCATAGGCAACATTGAGTTCAGGGATTAACCCTATATATATATGGTTAGTACCTTGTGCTTAAAATTAATGGACAAACATTTATTTCCCATGAGACTTTGAAGATAAGACCCATTGGAGAGGAAATAAGCAGACATTTCAGTATTTCTCCAGGCTTTCGTGGAATGAATTTTTAAGGGGTTGGGGGGGGGAAACAGGCTGTGGCATAGACTCTGGATTCATTAAGTGATAAGTATGGGTAGTTTGCTCTTTAGCAAAGATCTTTCATCATCCTGGGGGATGGCGGTGCATTACGCTTAGCTATGTAATAAACATCCTTGCTGACTGCAGCATCACAGTATATACACTGTCCACATTTGAATGCATTATAAAGGCACACCATATATTTTTACAGGGCTCTCATCAAATAACTCAAATAAAGAATTTCTGTTTTATGCCCCAACTTGTTTTTCACTAAATATCACATCCATCATAGCTCCTGTGAGGTTACTACAGTAGTTAAAAATAGTCTAATAATGGAGATAAGAGCCCATTTGCAACTGCAGATGCCACCTCCCTGTTTCTGTGCTGTCATGACACTGAGATGAAGAGGCTTAACTCACAAGGAGGCGTTGTCAAGGCAAAGACGAAAATCTTCCCCTCAGAGCAGAACAACCAGGCGCTTTCACCCCAGTCTTGTCCCTGTGTAGTTAGCCAAAGGCAAATCTGAAGGAGGTTAATTTGAGGTGCAGCGATAGTATCTGCGTTATCGCGGGTTTGGCACTGCTCCAGCTCTCAAGTAGCTCAGCTCAAGTCTGCAAATGAAGCTGTCCTGATACATTCTAATGATGTGCACTTTGGCAAAGGAAAATTCATCTAGGGAGGGAGGACAAACACAAGGCCATTCTTTAAGGTCATTTGTAGTCTGCCTTCTATGTGCTAATGTGTCTGTCCAGTGAAAGCGAGACGTGAGAAAATGCTGAAGTGCTGCTATTTGACAAAAAGATCCTTCCGGTCACACTCAAATAGACCAAAGCCTTCCTGTTCGCTGAATTGTGCTGTGAGCTTGCTATGCTATATTACTGTACTAAAGCAAATCTTTATGTGCATTAGAAGCTGCTGTTCAATAACACATGCCTTAACTACAAAATAGGCCTTTTTTAGTAGCTTCCAGAATTACTCTCATGACAAAAACTATTCCTATGAGTGTTTTCTTATCTGCCAGGTCTATGATGAAAAAACACATCTTATTATGAGGTCCTATAACACACAGTCTTATTCTTTCAGCCAAAGTCATGGTTATTAAGATTTAGTTATTATTACACAGGACATATGTCTGCATTTCTGTTTTTGTATGCGATCTTCTCACTGGTTGGAAGTTGGCAGTGCGGAGTTGGAAAAATGATTTAGCAATATTTGAATCAAAATCTGATGACAGCCGCGTTTGCTCGTGTTGCCAACACTGTCAATCAAATCTGATTAAACCACATCCACACAGTCCTCATGAAGCAGAGTTTTGAGTGTTAAACTCTTGACACATAATAACTAAGGAGTTTTTCTCTCTCCAAAAGTTACTGACTGTTAATCATTCAGTCATGTTAATGTTATTAAAAAAAAAGTTTTTAGGAGCTTTAAGCTTAAGCAACTAAAAGCACTTGGTGAATGTTAGGGCAGATGGTTAAACGAGACCAACGTTGATTTGGTTTCCTTAGTGGGTGGACCACATATGCTTCTGGTTTTACTACACTGGGTATCTGCACACTCGGACGTGCTCACATATGTTTGATGGCGTGTACAGTCGGCGTGGATATATTTTTTGAGCTGCAGCAGATGGTCCACACAGGGGCAGAAATTTGTGTCATGCAGACATACAAAGTATAATTTGAGCTTAAGGAGCTCTTATATGGCTGCAATGAACTGGTTTACAATTGAGACTAAATGCCATTTTACTTTTTGTAATTTTGTTGTAATCACACCACAGTAACTGACAACCTCATGCATCTCTTACGTGCCAGTCAATGGTGGACTGGTACTTGAGCATACCGGGCAAATGGCCAGTGGGCCGATGCACCAATGGGGCCGATATAACGTAATTTTTTACGTTATTTTTTTATTATTTTTATATTTTTATATTCTGATTTGGCAACGGCCACCTGCATTTTGTTTCCCTTTATATAAATAAAGACATTTCCACTATAAATTGGTACAGAAAATGTATCCAGAATGCAGGAAATTAAGTGTTAAATGCTAAAAATCTTCTGGAAGAGAACCTCCAGACCCCCCTCCCCCCTAATCGTATATTTCATATATGAACATTTCTTCAAAATAGTTGTAAATTATCATCTTCTGTTGTTCTCATGACCGTAATATTGTGCATCGTCACTTCTCGTAGGCTAAGTGTATCATCATGCCCCTAATCAGAGCCCTTAAATGTCCCCACCACTTTTCAACACAAAGTGATGCCCTTGGGTAGGGTGTGTGCCATGCCATAATGACAATGATTTCTTCAATTAAGGTCAATGATAATAATATAATTGTGACATCATAAAGTGAGACTGTCACTTTCTGCTGGTGATCCCTCATTGCCACAGCAGGAGCTTTTTGACATTGTTTATGTAGCATAGTTCCTTAATGCAGTCTCAACTTCGGCTAACTGTCCTAATAACTGACATTATTTTTTCAGCATTGCGTCGGCTAATCCCACGCTGCCAACGGGGAGTCAGAAAATAAGTGCGAAGGAGTATACTGATCCACAACACTTACTACTGAGCTCTATAGTGGTTTGGGAGGATATTACAGTATATTTAAGAGAACTGCAAGGATGGTGTGTTGGTGAGGAGTGTCCGACCGATTGTTGTGGGCCGCCAGGACCAAAAATGTCAGGTCCAATTTTTTGCCCCAGTCCAGCCCTGGTGCCAGGAATGTGTAGTTGTGTTAAAGGTTCTTATCAATCTTCTGATCAGTCATAACAATGTATCAACACAATCTGAGCAAATGACACACAGAGTACTTTTTCATGTTTTATCTTCACAATCCAGCCAGAGAAAGTGTGAACTCTAAAGTGACTTCAGAGAAATGGGTTGCTGTAGCTGAAAAGTTATTCCAACAAATGTGATGACACTCTAACCCGTACTCAAGTGTCATCTCATTTGTTGAAATAACCAACGCTGTCCTATCAAAAAATCTGATTACCAGCAGTGTCTGCTCTTCATAGCAGCAATCTGTTGAAAAGATAAATATCAAAGTACAGAGAAGAGTGGAAAAGGCCACAGAAGCATTTCTTAAGACTGAGACCTCAATCAGTCAGCAGCCAGTCAGATAAATGGAACAGAGCGTAGAAATCTGGCAGTGTTGCTCCCCTCCAAAGAGAGGTCGCACTGCTAACATCACTGCAAGAGTGATGTCAAAGCTCAAGCAGGGATTCTGCAGACTCCTCTTGACTTGCACTTGCTGTACAAAATGTGTTTCTCATGAGTTAACGATAAGAATAACAAATGACGTATCGCTGTAGGGTGCCTTTTGGTGTCCCATACAAAAATAATTCATTTGCCATGTTATCATAACATTATTACTATAAAAGGTTTGTAACATTGGCCTGTAAGTGTTTATATTCATAAAAAATAAATACATTTTCTTGCTCTTTTCAGTTTTGTATGTTTTTGCCATCCCACATGCACTACTCATTACATTCAATGTGTGTACAAAAATATATTCAAATTTTATAGTGGTGGATTTACCTACAGAGTTTATATCTAAGCATAAGTATAATAATATCTGTCTTTTCTATGTGTGGTTGTATTGTTTTTGTTAGAAGTGTATATACAATACAGGGATTAAATAGGCCTAATCAACACAGCTGTAGCCCTAAAAATCGGAAACAAAATTTATATTCTAGGCAACGCCTTCAAGGAGAAAGGATCTGAGAAAGAAGGAAGTTGAAAATGATGAAAGAATTAGAAAAGTTAAAATAAAGGAGTAGAGAAAAGCAGATAAATACAAAAAGAGGTACCAGAGGATGAAGAGAGACGCAACATCAGTGTCTCCTCATTCAAAATGTTAGGTCACCCATTTAGACAGCCCTACTATTTCACACCAGCCTGTTTGTGAATATACGGAGAAATTACAGAAACGCAAAAGAGAGAAAGACAACTGACTGCCAGGGTGACTTCTGGAAGTAAGTGCATGACGAGGAAAAAAAAGCTGTGCAGTTGCGATATCAAGAGTTGGCCCCGTTTTTGTCTGTGACAATGTTAGTCATCGGACACCAGGCAGTAATCAAGCAGTCAACATACAAAAAAGATACTCACAGACACCGACAGATGCGGACCGCTTCACATGTGAACACACCAGAGAGACCATCACAAGTCTATGAGCTAGAGTCCAAGTCAAGTCTCAGGTCTTTGAGCTACAGTCCAAGTCAAGTCTCAAGTCTCTCGAGGTTATTACGAATGTTGTATCACCTGCTGCGTTCAATCCAGGCTGCTTTTAGAACTGCATAGCTATAAGGAATTCTGTAACTGTAACCTGTTTTTCACTTACAGAGCAATGCAATTATTGACAGCTTATTAAATACTGTAAGTCAACACACTCCTCAGACTCTTTAACCCAGTGTAAGTTATAACTAAATAAAACTGTAAAGTTACATAGTCAACAATAAACCTATAACCTGTTTTTAACTTACAGAGCACAACCATAATGTGCAATGCAATCACTGACAGCTTAAACTACTGTAAATCAACAATCCACTAGACTCTCAAACCAGTGTAACGTTATAACTAAATAAAACTGTAAGGTTACATGATCAACAATAAACCTGTAACCTCTTTCTAGCCAATGGTAATAATTAAAGTGATGGCAGCCAGCGGGACGTAATGATTACTCATCGACCACCACAAGATTGGCAAGTAAACAAACGCTCATTCATCTTTTCATAACGAACGACAGTCAGAGTAAACCTCTCGTCGGTCGTAGCTGAAGCAAGAAGCAAGCTAACGTTAGATGGCCAATGCTGAGCTAAACATGTTTACTCACCACAGGTTACTAACCTATTTGCGTTCAGCGCGTCTTTGCTTGTTTTATGAAGTTTCAAAGCCAAAGTTTATGATAAATGGCTCAGCAGGTGCCGGCAGGTTATAGGTAACGGAGGGAGGGGAATAACAGCACGCTCATCAGAAGTTTCCTAAAAATAAACATTGTTCACAAGTCCTGCACCTCGAGTACGAGTCGAGTATCAAGTCTTTTGAGGACGAGTCTCAAGTTGAGTCTGAAGTCACTGTGTGTGCGACTTAAGTCGCACTCGAGTCCGAGTCTCTAACTCGAGTACCCATCTCTGGAACACACAACTCATGGCCATGGTTGTGGTATATTATCTACCAAAAGCATGTGCTTACATTGGCCCCTTTTAAACTGCTGTTCAAGGCGGAAATGTTGCGTTGTTATTCCACCTCGCCATTCTTTATGAATGAAACAAGAATCTGGACGGTTGTTCTGCCATTAAGCCAGCAGTTGAGGTATTAACAGAGCAATGGGGAAGCCTGCAGGATGAGACAGGGGTGGGACGTTGTGATGACCTGTTACATGTGGTATGGGGGATTTGAAACCAGATAGCAGCTGCTAGCATCAAATCAATCGCACAAACATGTTAGCTGTGTCTCAATTAGCGCCCTTCCATACTTGCGTTTACTATTTTCATACTGAGAAATATGGCAAAATGCGGTGCACTGAGAGTACCCGGATGGTGCGCTCATAACGGGCAAAAAGTTGAGTGTGGAACGGTGGACACTTCTCCCCCTCAACGACGTAGTGGAACAGAGAGAGAGGCCAACAACAGAATGGCTTTTACTAGTTTCGTACACTATTTCATCACTAAATCCACTTCTGAGAAGTTTTGAGGCGAAAATTCAAATATGTAGATGTCGAATATTGACAGTTTTACGAAAAGTGATGGCAGATCAAAAATATAACTCGAACCCTGTTCCTAGCAGAGTGATACGATCTGTGCGAAGGAATTCGACGTCATACCCATTGTATACGCTCATTATATCAATACTATGAACCAATTAGATTGCTTGATTTGACCTACCCGTTTTATATGTTACACGTCACACCTCTGTTGCTTTTGGAACACTGGCATGTTGTTTGGTTCAGTGTGAAAAAGGTTCTTCTTTACGGCAGTGTTGCCGGGCTTCTGTTTCAAAAGAGTCTGGGAGTGCCTCCTCAGTGCATACTCCTGGGGAAGCAGAGGTTTGTGTGGCCCAAGCCAAGAAACTGGGTCCACTTTGGGGGATCACACACAACAGGCAACTATTCACACAGGAGTACTTTACACTGCTGGAGACTAGTAAATCTATCCTGGCTCAACTTCCACTTGCTGTATGATCATTCCCTGTACTACAGCGGTAGTTTAGCTCAGTCAAGTTTCTAGCGTGCTCTAGATTTTTGTGATTTACTGTTGGTTCTTACTCCTTGCGTGTTGCTAACCATGGACTCCTTTATGCTTCAGGATCAGTCCTAATCTGCCTCCCTGCCACACACGTGCACTTTCAGCCTTCTCACGTCATCCAGTCTTGCTCCAGTCTTACTACCCATCAATTACATCTCATCCCTGCAAGGTGGTTTGAATGAACCCTCTTTTACTGCACCTTACTTCCAAATAAATGAAATACTTTTTCTTTAAAAACAGTTTATGTTAAATATTTTAGATATTTAAATGAAAGCAAACAAATAGAAAAGGGACTTCACACCTTTCAAAAGATCTAATATTGTAATGAAAACATTTTACAGAGATTTATGCAGGTATGTTCATGACAGGGTGGACAGTGTGGGAGCTCAGCTCCTATACATACATACACAACTCGAGTGTCTACTATTTATAATAAGACATAAAGGGAATGGGATATTAATGTGAATATTGTGAGGTTTGAAAGATACTCTGTGGTGATATTTACCCAACATCAAACCACATGATTCACAGCATTATTGGAATTCATATTCTGCAGACAGCAGAGAAATAATGTTGAAGCATTTGGCCAAAAGACACTATGCAGGGTAGGTAGGTTAAGTCCGGTGCCCACAAGCCACAAAGCTACATTAAGTGAATTGCTAAACGGCATGAAAAAACTCAACATAGGATTTCCTTTTGCTAATGGCTGCCTCCCTGGCCATGCACCAAATACTAATTCAGTGGCTCCTTGCTATCATAAATCTATTGAAGGGAAATTCTGGTTTCATATAATGTAGGAGGGGCTGCACTTGCCGGCTTAATTGTAAGGTAATTTGCTGCCTGCCTAAAGGATTTTGTGTATTGTGAGCGATTTTGTCAAGAGCTTATCCATAACTCTTTTGTATGTTGTTGTCAGGTTAATGTCAGAGAGGATTTTTGCTGTTAGATTTAAGTTAATCAAGGAATTATTTTTAATCTTGACAATTATTCCTTGCCAGGAAGCTCTATAAAGGAGCTGCCACATTTACTTTTATTTTTTTGGTGGTTTATTTAGTATTTTGATTTTATTAAATAAAATGAATAACATAAATAATTTAACTTCTGAGTTAGTTTTCCAACTATTTTCCTTTTGTGAGCATCCATGTTAGAATGCTACAAACAGTCAAGTCGGATGTTACATTTTTTTCTTTCTACTAAAAGACAATAAGTGCTACCCTGCAATACAAGAACAATGCTGCTATTTTCATATGTCATGGCTCCTACTAGCCTATGAGTCATAGGCAAATGCATCATTTGTGTCTGACAGAACCTGTCAGTATGCTAGGTATGCTAACAGTTAGCTGTCATACCGAAGAAAAGGTCTGTCTTCTCTGAAGAGCTCCAGGAGGCTTGCACCTTTGAAAAGTACCCAGCAACGAAAATGTTGCATTAATGACATCTATGGCGTTGAAAGGTGTGCTGGGTAGGTCTACTAAGTGCTGAAATTATTGTCCCCATCCTGGGAAAAACACTGATGGTACGTGCATAAGCACATGTGCGTGTGCATGAAGAGTTCTGGTTTGGGGGTTTGAAAATATGGTCACCCTATTCTAGCAACTAACCAACCTCAAAATCAGTGGTTACTTGCTAGAAATAAGAAGCCTTCCCTGCATAAGTTCACGAATGCATTGTTTCAAAAATTGGGACTTGGGTGCAGTTAATGCAGGTTTCTAGGCTATTCCTCAAAGGTTTTTCAAACTGTCCCAGATCTGAGCAAAGATTCTCCTGTCATTTTCTCTGCAGAGAATGTGGCCAGGGCCACAGTGATGTCACCTGTCACAGCAGTGCCAAACTTTGTTCCTCAGTGGCTTTCGTCAGCGCACTCTGTTCCTATATTCTGTTCCAAATTTCCACACACTCCAGGCTATGACATCTGATCTGATACGCCTCAGATGCAGCATCTCTCCTTGACTTTGTTCTTGTAAAAACAGTCATGTATAAGTGCTGCTTTGATATTAATTGTTCACCCCCCCTGCCTTGCACTGCACTGATAGCAGAATAAGCTGTTTCTCTGTCACAGCTTACGATATACTAGATGTTGTCTGGCTCCATGCCGGTGCCCACATTAGCATACTGGTGTGACCTTTGACCTTTGACCATGTAGCACTGACTAGCTGCAGTGGGATCGCTGGGTGTCAAGGAGACAGAGGTTCAGCAACAATTGGAGATGACAGCTCATTCATCATGGCTGAGGTATCCGTTCCACTGAATAGAGCACGTTCTCCACCCTAGACTGGGTCTGGCTCGCTTAATTAAAAATGGGAACACAGTAAACAACTTCAATGATTTCTTCTCGTCGCAGTGCTACCTCATTAAAAAACATACTTTTGATGTTTGGCATCTTTTTTTGTGAATGAAGAATGGAATTGAGCTGTTAATTTTGAGGACATGCTTTGATTATTCTTTTTGTTCTGCTGTTGTGTTTCCAGTGCTGCGTGGCATGTAAGTGTGTTTGTGTGTGAATGAGATAATACCTTATTGTCCACTACAGACAAAAGAAAGGTGGATGTGTAGTTTGGAGAGTGTGCACAAACACACTCACACCTGGGACAAAGAAAGACAAGTCTTTAACTTTGGCTGACATCCAACAAGTTGCACAAGGCTGTCTAGTTTTGACTGTCTTGAGTCGGACCAATTTGCTGTGAAGTTTGGTTAAATTAAAACCTTTTTCAAAATAAAATACAACCTACTTTACCAGCTTCCAACTACTTTTATACTTTTATATCCTGCAGTAGCCACAAGTGGCAACAAACATGTCTCTTGGTAAGCTATGGGTTAGGGTTAGCATGTAACATAAAGTAACTTACTGGTAAGCTTTATGTTAACACTGAGTAACAAATAGTTTAGTAGCTGCGGCTACATCAGACATGCTTGATAAAGAGTGTTGCTTTATGAATACAGGGAGGGTGGGGCCTGTTTGGACTGCAGGGCTGGATACTACACAAGTCGGTGTGTTTCTCATGTGATTGTTCAAGATTTTGACAATTTTCTTCAACAAAACCGTGAGATTTCCAAAAAAGTAGGCCATGCTCCAGCCAGAAGCCCAGTTACACAGTGCATAATGATGAGTTGAACAGAATCAGTTCTGCTCGTTCTAAAAACTTTATGTCCCCAAACTGTGTTGCTGCCTCACTTCAATGCACCCTGACTGTTAATTTGTGATCTGACTGCTGGCTGAAAAATATTCAGACCAAACCAGGTGTAATTACACTTACAAGCCCTCTGGTGACAGCAGTGCTCACCCAGCTGTGTTAATGACACACATTTGCCTGAAATTACTTGTATTAGTATTATCTGCTTTTACATTTACGAATCACACATACTGAATATATTGCAGACTCACATCAATCATAAAAACCTAGACCTATACTGTTACTTAAAGTTCAAAATCCTATTTAGGGGTTGTACCAGAACAGGTTAACATGGTATAATTTTCAAAAAACACCATATTTTTTGTCATACTGCACATTGCTGCAGCTCCTCTTTTCACCCTGTGTTGAAGGCTTATGTTTTAGCTATGGAGTGATACATCTTGTCTCTACATGATCTTTGTTGGGAGGTTGCACATGCGCATTTCATAGTTAAGGACTACTAGCCAATCAGAAGCAGTGAAAGGCGGGTCAGCGAGAAGACGGTAAACAGCTTCGATTCAACTGTAGGCTACATGATGCCGACCAGGTTGGCAATTTGGACTGGAGCAAGAGTTTCAGAGTAGTGAGTTATTAATCTGTAACAAAAGTATCTTTCATCCATAAGCAGGATAATGTGCCCTGCCTCAAAGCAAAAATGGTTCAGGAATGGTTTGAGGAGCGTAACAACTAGTTCAAGGTGTTGACTTGGCCTCCGAAGTCCCACGATCTCAATCCAATTGAGCAATTCCGATCCATGGAGGAAGGATTTGCTGCTAATGTCTAGGTGCCAGATACACCTTCAGAGTTCTAATGGAGTCCAGTCCTCGATGGGTCAGGGCTGTTTTGGTGGCAATAGGGGGACCTACACTATAATAATAATCTTTATTTGTAGAGCACTTTTCAAAAACAAGTTACAAAGTGCTTTAACAAGTGTAAAGACAATAATACCCAAAAAACAATAATACAAAAACAATACAAGATAAAAGCATGAAAACATTGAAAAGACTAAAATACACGTTTAAGATAAATATAAAATTAGTAAAATAGAATAAAATAAAAGGGATAAAATAAAGTAAAATAAGATCGGGAAAGGCTCTCTTATAAAAGTATGTTTTAAGAAGGGACTTAATAGAGTTCACTGACTTAGCCGACCTGATTTCCTCGGGCAGGCTGTTCCAGAGCCTCGGGGCCCTGACAGCAAACGCTCTGTCCCCTTTAGTTTTCAGTCGAGACTCTGGAACAGACAACAGACCTCTGCCCGAGGATCTCAAGGTACGTGCTGGTGCGTATGGGACTAAAAGGTCAGAAATATAACAAGGCGAGAGGCCATGAAGAGCTTTAAAAGTGATCAATAGAATTTTAAAGTCAATTCTAAAACATACTGGGAGCCAGTGTAATGAAGCTAAAATAGGAGTAATGTGGTCATATTTCTTTGTTCTGGTTAAAAGCCTGGCAGCTGAGTTCTGGACAGTCTGGAGTCGATCAATAGATTTTTGGGTTAAACAGGTGAAAAGGCTGTTGCAATAATCCAGGCGTGATGAGATGAAGGCGTGTAAAATG